>NW_027196512.1:0-42500 GCF_038502225.1 Cherax quadricarinatus | reverse complement strand
GGTGTTGTTGGGGCTCCACTACCACCCCTGGTGGTGGTAGTTGCGGGTGTTGTTGGGGCTCCACTACCACCCCTGGTGGTGGTAGTTGCGGGTGTTGTTGGGGCTCCACTACCACCCCTGGTGGTGGTAGTTGCGGGTGTTGTTGGGGGTCCACTACCACCCCTGGTGGTGGTAGTTGCGGGTGTTGTTGTGGCTCCACTACCACCCCTGGTGGTGGTAGTTGCGGGTGTTGTTGGGGCTCCACTACCACCCCTGGTGGTGGTAGTTGCGGGTGTTGTTGGGGCTCCACTACCACCCCTGGTGGTGGTAGTTGCGGGTGTTGTTGGGGGTCCACTACCACCCCTGGTGGTGGTAGTTGCGGGTGTTGTTGGGGCTCCACTACCACCCCTGGTGGTGGTAGTTGCGGGTGTTGTTGGGGCTCCACTACCACCCCTGGTGGTGGTAGTTGCGGGTGTTGTTGGGGCTCCACTACCACCCCTGGTGGTGGTAGTTGCGGGTGTTGTTGGGGGTCCACTACCACCCCTGGTGGTGGTAGTTGCGGGTGTTGTTGGGGCTCCACTACCACCCCTGGTGGTGGTAGTTGTGGGTGTTGTTGGGGCTCCACTACCACCCCTGGTGGTGGTAGTTGCGGGTGTTGTTGGGGCTCCACTACCACCCCTGGTGGTGGTAGTTGCGGGTGTTGTTGGGGGTCCACTACCACCCCTGGTGGTGGTAGTTGCGGGTGTTGTTGGGGGTACAATAAACACCCCACTAGCATCCCCAACATTTTTTGGGTTTCTATTGTTTTACTGTTAATCATCTTGAGATATAAATCATAATAATTAAAAAAATAAAAAAATCCTCAGAATAAAAATTTTCAGAGTAAAAGTTGGATGGTTTTTGTTCAAATAGTCATTGTAGTTGCAGCAGTTCCAGCAGTTCCAGCAGTTCCAGCAGTTTCAGTAGTTCCAGCAGTTCCAGCAGTTCCAACAGTTCCAGCAGTTCCAACAGTTCCAACAGTTCCAGCAGTTCCAACAGTTCCAGCAGTTCCGGCAGTTCCAGCAGTTCCAGCAGTTCCAGCAGTTCCAGCAGTTCCAGCAGTTCCAACAGTTCCAACAGTTCCAGCAGTTCCGGCAGTTCCAGCAGTTCCAGCAGTTCCAGCAGTTCCAGCAGTTCCAGCAGTTCCAGCAGTTCCAACAGTTCCAGCAGTTCCGGGAGTTCCAGCAGTTCCAGCAGTTCCAGCAGTTCCAGCAGTTCCAGCAGTTCCAACAGTTCCAACAGTTCCAACAGTTCCAGCAGTTCCAACAGTTCCAGCAGTTCCAGCAGTTCCAGCAGTTCCAGCAGTTCCAGCAGTTCCAGCAGTTCAAGCACCCAGCCACTGTATAATTTTTTTCACCCTGCCTAGAGCTATTGTTTTATTATTTTTTCTGAGAATGACACTGCCCAGGAAGGGACAGTTTTCGTAAGTGTCGACACAAATGGGTGTCGACGCCTCACGGCGGATAACAACAACTTATTCACCTTTAATGAGTCTGGGAAAGACGTTAGTTATGTCGCCGGTTTTCTCATCTTTGTTGCAGATTAAAAGTTTAACAGTGACGGATTCTGTTTATGTATTGATATGACAGACGCATTAGTAACCGGCTGTTATGATTTCCTTCTTATCTATTATTATGAACATAACGTCAAAAAATTTTGCTGTCGCACATGGAAGTTTAGCATCACAAAATATATGACCAATTTTGATGTTAATTAAGTCTTATGACTTAAATTTGATCTTGACGTTGTCGCCGCTGGCGGCTTCGCTACATTTTTGATGATTTTGGTAAATTTCTTCGATTGTTATTAAGGTCTTGGTGGGCATTATCATGAGTTTATCACCAACACAACATGATCCTGAGTGAATGCGACCAGATACACTTTTCTTTTTGGTGGAGAAATCTGAAACTGGCAACCTTAGTGGGTCTTTTATTTGCCTCTAGAATTTGGATAAATTGTTGATATATTGCAACAAGGTTTAACCTTTATACCAAGAACAAGCAGTAGACATCCTCTTGATATTTTCCCCAGTTAAACCTGAACAAGGAACGAAAGTTATTCTACTGTTTTTGTTTTTAAATCCGGTATTTTTAAAGAACTACATTTTATTTTTACAGAATTCAAACCGGTCCTCAGACCACTAGGTGGTTTCGTCGTCCATTTTATTGATGGCAATAATAACACTATTGATGCCCACTGTTTTAAGTAGTTGGAGGATTTCTGTTGCGAAATTCTGTTTTTTGAAAGTAGATTCAAACTCTCCAGATCTTGCTGAGACGACCAAGAGCGCTACATCTGCTTGGAACATCCCCTAAATCATACGAGGAATAAGAGTTTGGTGTCCGGGAGCATCTAAAAGCGTAATCCGTTTTGCACTTGTGTCAAAATTTCCCCTGCCAATGTCAAGAGTTGTTCCTCTTTAACGTTCTTCAGGGGATGAATCAAGGGCCCATGATAAATATTAAGATTCCATGTCACTGTGAAGGGATGTTGTGTTTGTGGTAGTGCAGCTTTCATCGGTGGACTGTATGATCAAATCAATGGTAGGATCAATTGTACTAGCCATCACTTGCTTGCTAGCAGCCACAGGAGGGCTAGTGGTACCAGCCACCAATGGCTTACTAGCAGCCACGGGAGGGGTACTGGTACCAGCCACCAATGGCTTACAAGCAGCCACAGGAGGGCTAGTGGTACCAGCCACCAATGGCTTACTAGCAGTCACAGAAGGGCTAGTGGTACCAGTCACCATTGGCTTACTAGCAGCCACGGGAGGGCTAGTGGTACCAGCCACCAATGGCTTACTAGCAGCCACGGGAGGGCTACTGGTACCAGCCACCAATGGCTTACAAGCAGCCACAGGAGGGCTAGTGGTACCAGCCACCAATGGCTTATTAGCAGCCACAGAAGGGCTAGTGGTACCAGCCACCATTGGCTTACTAGCAGCCACGGGAGGGCTAGTCGTACCAGCCACCAATGACGTACTAGCAGCCACAGGAGGGCTAGTGGTACCAGCCACCAGTGGCTTACTAGCAACCACGGGAGGGCTAGTGGTACCAGCCAACATTGGCTTACGAGCAGGCACGGGAGAGCTAGTGGTACCACCCACCATTGGCTTACTAGCAGCCACGGGAAGGCTAGTAGTACCAGCCACCATTGGCTTACTAGTAGCCACGGGAGGGCTAGTAGTACCAACTACCACAGGCTTGGTAAAAAGACAGTGGTGGGTGGGTGCAGTGATTTTAGTGAACATCCTGTTCACTAGGAACCACATTATACCCGGCACTGTCACCATAATAATGAGGAGGAAGAACTCACTGAGTGAATTTAATCCCTGACACTATTTTCTTAGTTACAGCAGGTGAACTTGGATTAACCTGATATCGTTGTTCAACTTAATAAACTTGAAAAGGAAACCAATCAGCGGCCACGTAGTTGGTAGCCAGACTTGGTTAACCTGGTCTGGTAATTAAGGGGGATCTGTGTCGCCAGGACACTTGAAGACTGCGTCAATCCAGGTAGATTAGCAAAGTATTTGAGCCTAGGTTTTACAACCATCTGTGGCTTCCGTCACCTCCAGCAAGAGATGTTGTGTCTCTTTCTCCAGTTATCTCACCCGTGTCACTAAGTACACTAAAAGCCCAACAAAACACAGCAATGTGCAAGAGCACACCAAGACTTTTTAGAAACTCATTGTGATATTCTTGAGTATATTTTGAAGAGTGGTACAAACTATAACTTATGTAATATGTGATGATCTAATTATACACTTAATATAACTTTAGTAGCAAATATATTTACCCTCGAATGAAGTTGTGTCAATATATTTAGAAAAGTAATCAGTTAAGTTTTAAGTAAATTGTTTGCTGAAGTATTTAGTAGAGTGTTTAATGAAGTGCTTACTGAAGTGTTTAGTAGTGTTTAGCGAACTGTTTAGCGAAGTGTTTACTGAAGTGTTTACTAAAGTGATTACTGAAGTGGCAGCAGTACCATAATCAAAGTGAGAGTTGTAATAATTTGTAGTGACGATAACACTTGTATAGTGTTGAACAGTTGTAGTGATGGAAAATGTATAGTGTTGTGATGGAAGATGTATAGTGAAGTGATGGTAGATGTATAGTGTAGTGATGGTAAATGTACAATGTAATGATGGTAGATGTATAGTGTAGTGATGGTAGATGTATAGTGTAGTGATGGTAGATGTACAATGTAATGATGGTAGATGTATAGTGTAGTGATTGTAGATGTATAGTGAAGTGATGGAAGATGTAAAGTGTAGCAGTGATAGATGTATAGTGATGTGATGGTAGATGTATAGTGTAGTGATGGTAGATTTATAGTGTACTGATAGTAGATGTATACTGCAGTGATGGCAAATGTATAATGCATTGATGGCAGATGTATAGTGAAGTGGTGGCAGATGTATAGTGTAGTGGCAGTAGATGTATAGCGTAGTGGCAGTAGATGTATAGTGTAGTGGTGGTATATGTGTGGTGTAGTGGTGATAGATCTGTAGTGTAGTGGTCCTAAATGTATAGGGTAGTGTTGCTAGATATACAGTGTAGTGATGGTAGATGTTTACCATAATAGTGTTAGATGTGTAGTGCAGTGATGGTAGATATTTAGAGTAGTGAAAGTAGATGTATAGTGTAGTGGTGGTAGATATATAGTGTAGTGGTGGTAGATATATAGTGTAGTGGTGGTAGATATATATTGTGGTTGAGGTAGATGTTTAGTGTAGTGATGACAGAAATATAGTGTAGTAATTGTTGATGTGAAGTTTAGTGGTGGTAGATGGAAAGTGTAGTGGTGGTGGTAGGAGTATAGTGTAGTGATGGTAGATATATAGAGTAGTGATAGTAGATGTGTAGTGTTATGATGGTAGATGTGGAGTGTAGTGGTGGTAGATGTATAGTGTAGTAATGAGAGATGTATAGCATAGTGGTGGTACATGTATAGTTTAGTGGTGGTAGATGTGTAGTTTAGTGGAGGTAGATGTATAGTGTAGTAATGGTAGATGTATAATGTAGTGGTGCTAGATGTGTAGTGTAGAGACAGTAGAAGTATAGTGTACTGATGGTAGATGTAGAGTGTAGTGATGGTAGCTAGTTTTTTTTATCAAATTTTTTGAAATGTTAGGTTTCACCATAGCATTTCTCGATGGTGGACTTGTGTATTTAAGCTTGGCAGATTGCATGTGTGGAAATACAAAATATTTTTGAGAATGAAATAGGATTAGGTCAGGTATATTTGAGTTAATTAGAGCTAAAGAAGGAATAGCAGTAATGCTGAATGATCAATTATGGAAAGAGAAGAGGGAACATAAATGAATAAATTCAATGATTATGTGACTTAACTACTGGCTAGGTAGAGGCTACGATCCGATAAGTGTACAACAACAATGTTACAGAAAAAATAAATGCTGCAGAATAAGCTTATATTTGGGACTATGTTTTGCTCTGTTACATTATAATCAAATCATGAATCTTGATAGAGTCTCATGACTTCAGAAGCTCTAACACTGCCTTTGTTCTGACAAGGTTAGGTTAAGGATTCCTAACTTTATTGATAGTCTATTAACAAGTTAAAGATTCATAACTTTATTGACAAACTAAGACCTGTTAACTACATCATCTTATTTGAAAGCCTTTTCATTGTTATGTAACATACAAATAGGGAACAGGATGAAGTTGGAACCATCTGTGGGCCAGCATTTTTATTTGAGCAATTGACTTTATCTCGTTGATATCATTATGCTATAGGAACATGTTCCCGACTCGAGTCATCATGGGAACAAATGATGTCAGATGAAGTGATGTTCTGGAGAAGGGTACAGCCAAAGTGAAGTTGCTGCTTGCTGCCCGTCTTGTGGTGTAGAAGCTCGCTTCTCGCTGTCCTCGGAGTGGAGCCAAGTGTGGTACCTTGACAATGTTGAACTTATACGTAACAGTAAGGTCGCCCACATCCCTTCTGTGTTGAAGGCTCTGCTGAAATGACAGATCTATCCAAGATAGGTCTGGACGAGAGATGAGACGTCTTGCTCTGTTCTCTACTCTATCAAACAGTCGCAGATGAGGTGGGGGCAGACAAACCAAGAAAGTGGGGCATACTCAAGGTATGAACGTACTTGTGCATCATACAGAATTGCAACCACTACTGTCGAGCAGATGCGAGATACGTCAAAGTGCTGTAAGCTTTTTGGCTGCCTTGTTTGCAAGATTTACTACGTGATTCTTCATGGTCAGTTTGGAGTCAAATTTCACCCCAAGGATATCAACTTCTTCCCGGGTACCAACACTCTGCTCCGGCATTATCATCATGGTGCCTAGAGACCATCATCATTTGTGTTCTCTCAGGTGCAAATGTTACTTGCCATCGGTTTCCTCAAGCTGATATAGTTCTCATCTGGTGATTCATGTAGCTTTGAGAAGCTGGCATTTCCTCTCTTGGATAAGTAAATGTCAGAGTACAGACATCTGCATATGCATGGGATTTTGGGATGAGATGAAGGTAATTGAACTAGACATTCCATAACAATGGCACAAGCACGCTTCCCTCCCTGTTGAACACTTGACCCATTAGGATGTTTTGCTGATTTTGTTCCATTGAGAGCTACTCTTAGAGTTCTACCATGAAGGTAATCGCTGAGGAAACTTAGTGTAGAGGCTGCAGTTCCCAGTGCTTGAAGTTTTGCCAAGAGGCCCTGGTGCCATACTATAGGTCGAAAGCATCAGCAATGTCCAGTGCTACCACACAGTTGACTTTGGATTCGTCCAGTGAGTGGTGCCATTTAATGGAGAGGTTTAACAACACAGCAGCAGAGTAACCCTTCATAAAGCCATATTAACGGTAACAAAGTAGTGAGTGGTAGTCAAAAAACTTTGTTATTTGTCTTGAGACTATTGTTTCGAGGATCTTACTAGTGATTGGCAGGAGTGACACTGGTCTGTAGTTGCTGATTTCTGCTCTGCTCTTCTTTTTGTGAACAGGGACTACATTTGCCTCTTTCGACAGAGAAGACCATTTACACTGTACTAGGCAGTGCTGAAAGATGCGAGTAAGAGGTGTTGCTAGCTGGTCAGCACATCTACTCAGCAATCTTGGGGCTCAACTTGTCTTGGCCCACAGCCTTTTCTTGGTCAAGCGATTTAAGAAAACGATGCACTTCCTCCTGCATTATTGTCACCACTGACACCTTTGACACAATTCTTGCAGCTAGCTAAGGAGGGTCCCTTGCTGGATAGGAACTTGTATTTGGCAGCAAATTGTTCGACAAAGAGGTCTGCTTTCTCTTGACTAATAGTAGAGGTGGTCCCAACCTGTCGATTTAGAGGTGGAATAAGTTCATCAGGCAGATAACCTTGTCTGTCCTTGACCAGGGACCACCAGGTGTTGGAGCCCACTCTACCTGATGCAAGCAATCTTTTCATGTCCGACTCCCATATAGAGATGGCCCAATTTTGAACTTCACCCATATGCCTACAGGCTTGCCTGAGGCATGTGGGTGGGACCGGAAAGTCAAGTGATGCGAACTCACCAGGAGGGTCCCATGTTCACTTCCACCAGGTGAAGAATGGGATAGTGGGGCCAGAAGTAACGATTCGCGCCCAATTCCCAACAAGCATTCAACCAATTATACCTCCAACACTACTCATTCATATTTCCACTCTTATATTGCGAACATTTCCCTCATAGTAGCAGTACCATACACAAGCAGTATCTTACAGCAGCTATACCTCACAACAGCTGTTCCTCACAGCAGCCGTATCACACAGCAGCAGTAGCACACAACAACTGTATTAACAGACAATACAGAAATTTTTTCTTTACAATAAAAACACAGTTCAAGAAAAGAGAAATGAGGTTAACATCCTTATAATTATTTTTCTCACCTGAATAAACACAGTTAACACACTCTTGAAACTGCATAGAACGAGTCACAGCCAGGCCAGACTAATTAAGTCTTCACAAAAAGCATTGTCGCCGACCCCTGGTTCCTGGTGGAATGGTTCTGTTCCTGGTGGCACAGTTCTGGTGCCTGGTGGTAGGTCGCCTGGTTCCTTGTGGCATGCCTCTGGCTCCTGGTGGCAGGTCCCCTGGTTCCTGTTGGCATGTTTCTGGTTAGTGGTGGCATGTCTCTGGTTCCTGTTGGCGTGCCTCTGGTTCCTGGTGGAGTGCCTCTGGTTCCTGGTGGGAGGTCCCATGGTTCCTGGTGGCATGCATCTGTTCCTGGTGGCATTTTTCTGGTTACAGGTGGCATGTCTCTGATTCCTGGTGGCATGCCTCTGATTCCTGGTGGCAGGTCCCATGGTTCTTGGTGGCATGCATCTGTTCCTCGTACTATAGCTCGGGTGCCTGATGGCAGGTCCACTGGTCCCTGGTGGTATGCCTCTGGTTCCTGGTTGCAGGTCCCCTCCTTCCTGTTGGCATGCCTTTGTTCCTGGTGGCACAGCTCTGGGCCCTGGTGGCAGATTCCCAGGTTACTGGTGGTATGCCTCTTTTTCCTAGTGGCAGGTCCCCTGGTTCCTGGTGGCATGCCTCTGTTCCTGGTGGAACAGCTCTGGCTCCTGATGGCAGGTCCCCTGGTTCCTGGTGATATGCCTCTGGTTAACAGTGGCATAGCTAAGGTTCCTGGAGGCACAGCTCTGGTTCCTTGTGGCATACCTCTGGTTCCTGTTGGCAGGTCCCCTGGTTCTTGGTGGCATGCCTCTGGCTCCTGTTGGCAGGTCCATTGGTTCCAGTTGGCATGCTTCTGGTTCCTGGTGCCATGCTCCTGGTTCCTGGTGGCATGTCTCTGCTTCCTGGTGGCATGCCTCTGGTTCCTAGTGGCACAGTTCTGGTTCCTGTGGCATGTCTCTGGTTCCTGCTGTCATGCTTCTGGTTTCTGTTGGCATGTTTCGGGTTCCTGCTGTCATGTCTCTGGCTCCTAGTGGCATGCCTATGGTTCCTGGTGACCTCTCTGGTTCCTACTGGCATAAATCTGATTCTTGGTGGCATGCCTCGGGTTCCTGGCGGTATGCCTCTGGTTCCTAGTGGAATGCCCCTGGTTTCTGGTGATATGCCTCTGGTTCCTGGTGGTATGCCAATGGTTTTGTCCGAAAGCCTCCTGGTTTCAGACCCCTGGTTCCTGGTGGCATGCCTCTCGTTCCAGGTGGCAGGTTCCCTGATTTCTGATGGCATACCTCTAGTTCCTGGTGGCATGCCTCTGGTTTCTAGGGACATACTTCAGGTTCCTGGTGGCAGGTCGCCTTGTTCCTTCTGCAATGCCTCTGGTTTCTGATGGAATGCCTCCGGTTCCTGGTGGCATGCCTTTGGTTCCTAGTGGAATGCCTCTGCTTACTGATGCAGGTCCCGTGGTTTCTGGTGGCATACCTGTGGTTCCTGATGGCATCCTTCTCATTCCTGGTGCCAGGTCCCCTGGTTCATGGTGGCATGTCTCTAGTTCCTGGTGGCATGTCCTTTGGTTGTTGATGGCACTACTTCTTGTTACTGGTGGCATGTTCTAGTGTTCCTGATGGCATATCTGCTTCCTGATGGCATGCCTCTGTTTCCTGCAGGCATACTTCTGCATCCTGGTGGCAAGTCTCCTAGTTCCTGGTGGCATGCCTCTTGTCCTGATAGCATGCCTCTATTTCGTGGTTGCATGCCCCTGGTGGCATCCCTCTAGTTCTTGGTGGCAGGTCCCCTGTTTCCTGGCGGCAGGTCCCTTGGTTCCTTTAGGCATTCCTCTGCTTCCTGATATCATGACTGTTTCCCAGTGGCATGACTCTGGTTTCTGGTGGCAGATCCCATGGTTCCTGGTGACATGTCTCTGGTTCCTGGTGGAATGGATCTGGTTCCAGGTGTCATGGATCTGGTTCCTAGTGTCATGGCTCTGGTTCCTGTTGGCTGGTGCCCTCGTTCCTGAATTTATATCTCTGGTTCCTGGTGGTATGCATCTGGTTGCTGGTGGCATGTCACTGGTTCCTGGTGGCAAGTCCCCTAATTCCTGTTGGCATGCCTCTGGTTCCCTGTGGCAGTTCTCCTGGTTCCCGGAGGCATGCCTATGGTTCCTGGTGGCAGGTCCCCTGGATCCTGGTGGCATATATCTGGTTCATGGTTGTATGCCTCTGGTTCTTTGGATGCCTCTGGTTCCTGGTGGCAGGTACCCTGGTTCCCCTTGAAATGGTTCCAGGGGGGCAGGGCCGCTGGTTCCTGGTGGCATGCCTGTGGTTCCTGATGTCATGCCTCTGGTTCCTAGTGGCATACCTCAGGTTCCTGGTGGCAGGTCTTCTGGTTCCTGATGGCATGCCCTGGTTCCTCAAAACATTCCTTTGTTTCCCGGTGGCATGCGTCTGGTTCCCGGTGGCATGTCTCTTTTTCCTGGTGGTAGATCTCCAGGTTCCTGGTTGCATTCCTCTGGTTCCTGGTGGCATACCTCCGGTTCCTGGTGGCAGGTCCCCTTGTTCCTCGTGGGATGCCTCTGGTTCCTGATGGTATGCCTCTGTTTACTGGTGCCATGCCTCAGGTTCTTGGTGGCATGCCTCTGGTTCCTGGTCGCAGATCCTCTGGTTCCTGGTGGCATGTTCCCTGGTTCCTTGTGGCATGCCTCTGCTTCCTGATAGCATGAATGTTTCCCAGTGGCCTGCCTCTGGTTCTTGGTGTCAGGTCCCATGGTTGCTAGTGGCATACCTCTGCTTCCTGGTGGCTGGTGTCCCGGTTCCTGGTGGCATATCTCTGGTTCCTGGGGACATGTCTTTGGTTCCTGGCAGCACGTTCCCTGGTTCCTTTTGACAGGTCCCATTGTTCCTGGTGGCATGTCTCTGGTTTCTGGTGGCATACCTGTGGCTCCTGATGGCATCCTTCTCATTCCTGGTGCCAGGTCCCGTGGTTCCTGGTGGCATGTCTCTAGTTCCTGGTAGCATGTCCTTTGGTTGTTGATGGCACTACTTCTCGTTACTGGTGTCATGTTCTAGTGTTCCTGATGGCATATCTGCTTCCTGATGGCATGCCTCTGTTACTTGCAGGCATACTTCTGCATCCTGGTGGCATGCCTCTTGTCCTGATATCATGCCTTTGTTTCGTGGTAGCATGCCCCTGGTGGCATCCCTCTAGTTCCTGGTGGCAGGTCCCCTGTTTCCTGGTGGCAGGTCCCTTGGTTCCTTTAGGCATTCTTCTGCTTCCTGATATCATGACTGTTTCCCAGTGGCATGACTCTGGTTTCTGGTGGCAGATTCCATGCTTCCTGGTGGCATGTCTCTGGTTCCTGGTGGAATGGATCTGGTTCCAGGTGTCATGGATCTGGTTCCTAGTGTCATGGCTCTGGTTCCTGTTGGCTGGTGCCCTCGTTCCTGAATTTATATCTCTGGTTCCTGGTGGTATGCATCTGGTTCCTTGTGGCATACATATGGTTCCTGCTGACATGCCTCTGGTTCCTGGTGGCATGTCACTGGTTCCTGGTAGCAAGTCCCCTAATTCCTGTTGGCATGCCTCTGGTTTCCTGTGGCAGTTCTCCTGGTTCCTGGTGGCATGCCTCTGGTTCCCTGTGGCAGTTCCCCTGGTTCCTGGAGGCATTCCTATGGTTCCTGGTGGTAGGTCCCCTGGATCCTGGTGGCATATATCTGGTTCATGGTGGTATGCCTCTGGTTCTTTGGATGCCTCTGGTTCCTGGTGGCAGGTACCCTGGTTCCTCTTGAAATGGTTCCAGGGGGGCAGGGCCGCTGGTTCCTGGTGGCATGCCTGTGGATCCTGATGTCATGCCTCTGGTTCCTAGTGGCATACCTCAGGTTCCTGGTGGCAGGTCTTCTGGTTCCTGATGGCATGCCCTGGTTCCTCAAAACATGCCTTTGTTTCCCGGTGGCATGCGTCTGGTTCCTTGTGACAGGTCCCTTTGTTCCTCGTGGGATGCCTCTGGTTCTTGATGGTATGCCTCTGGTTCTTGATGGTATGCCTCTGTTTACTGTTGCCATGCCTCAGGTTCTTGGTGGCATGCCTCTTGTTCCTGGTCGCAGATCCTCTGGTTCTTGGTGGAATGTTCCCTGGCTCCTTGTGGCATGCCTCTGCTTCCTGATAGCATGACTGTTTCCCAGTGGCCTGCCTCTGGTTCTTGGTGTCAGGTTCCATGGTTGCTAGTGGCATACCTCTGCTTTCTGGTGGCTGGTGTCCCGGTTCCTGGTGGCATATCTCTGGTTCCTGGGGACATGTCTTTGGTTCCTGGCAGCACTTCCCCTGGTTCCTTGTAGCACGTCCCCTGGTTCCTTGACAGGTCCCATTGTTCCTGGTGGCATGTCTCTGGTTTCTGGTGGCATACCTGTGGTTCATGATGGCATCCTTCTCATCTGGTGCCAGGTCCCCTGGTTCATGGTGGCATGTCTATTGTTAATGATGGCATGTATCTGATTCTTGGTGGCATTCCTCTTATTTCTGGTGGCATACCTCTGGTTAATCGGGGCAGGTCCCCTGGGTCATAGTGGCATGCCTATAGTTCCTTATAGCATGTCTCTGTTTCTCGGTGGCATGCCTCTGATTCCTGGTGATATGTCTTTGGTTCCTGGTGGCATTCCTGTGGTTCCTGTTGGCATGCCTCTGGTGGCTGGTAGCATTCGCGTGGTTCCTGCTGGCATGCCTCTGGTTACTGGTGGCAGGTCCCCTTGGTCCTGGTAGCATGCCGCTGGTTCCTATTACCTTGCTTTTGTTTCCCTGTGGCATCCCTCTGTTTACCGGTGGCATGCCTCTGGTTCCTGGTGGCATGTGTCTGTTCCTGGTGGCATAGCTATAGTTCCCAGTGGTAGGTGCCCTGGTTCCTGGTGGCTTGCCTCTTGTTCCTGGTGGCAGGTGCCTTGGTTTCCTGGTGGCAGGTGGCCTGGTTGCTGTTGTCATGTCTCTGGTTCCTGGTAGAATGCCTATGGTTACTTGTGGCAGGTTGCCACAAGTTCCTGGTGGAAGGGCTCCTGGTTCCTGTTGGCATGCCTCTCGTTCATGGTGGCAGGTGCCCTGGTTCCTGGTTGCAAGTCCCCTGGTTCCTGGTGGCATGCCTATTGTTCGTGGTGGCATGGCTCTAGTTCCTGGTGGGATACTTCTGGTTCTCGGTTGTAGGTCCCCTGGTTCCTGGTGGCATGTGTCTCGTTCGTGGTGGCATGGATCTTGTTCCTGGTGGAATGTATCTGTTTCCTGGTTGCATGGCTCTGGTTCCGGGTGGCATATCTCTTGTTCCTGGTGGCATACCTGTGGTTCCTGCTTGCATGCCTCTGGTTCCTTGTGGCAGGTATTTTTGTTCCTTTTGATAGTCCCCTGGTTCCTGGTGGCAAGTTTCTGGTTTCTGGTGGCATACCTCTGGGACCTGTTGGCATGTTTCTCATTCCTGGTGGCATGCCTCTGGTTCCTGGTGCCAGGTCCCCTGGTTCATGGTGGCATGTCTCTTGTTAATGTCATGCCTCTGATTCTGGGTGGCATTCCTTTTGTTTCTGGTGATATACCTATGGTTCCCTAGGCAGGTCCCCTGGTTCCTCGTGGCATGCCTCTGGTTCCTCATAGCAAGACTATGTTTCCCGGTGGCATGTCATTGGTTCCTGGTGTCATGTCTCTGGTTCATAGTGGTATACCTGTTGTTCCTGCTGGCATGCCTCTGGTTTCTGGTAACAGGTCCCCTGGCTCTTGGTGGTAGGTCTCTCTGGTTCCTGGTGGCATGCCTCTGTTTCCCTGTGGCATGCCTCTGTTTCCCGATGGCATGCCTCTGTTTCCCTGTGGCATGCCTCTGGTTCCTGGTGGCATGCCTGTGTCCCTGGTGGCATGCTTCTGGTTCCTGGCGGCATGCCTCTGGTTCCTGGTGGCATGCCTCTGTTCCTGGTGGCATGCCTCTGGTTCCTGGTGCCAGGTGCCCTGGTACTTGGTGGCAGGTCTTCTTGTTCCTGGTGGTAGGTCCCCTGGTTCTTGGCGGCATATCCCTGGTTGCTGGTGGAAAGTCCCCTGATTACTGTTGGCATGCCTCTGTTCCTGGTGGCAGGTCCTTTTGAAATGCTTCTTGTTGCTTATTGCATACCTGCCTGTGGTTCCTGATGGCAGGTCCCCTGGTTCTTGGTGGCATGAATATGGTTTCTGGTGGCACGCCTCTGAATCCTGATTGCAGGTTCCCTGGTTCCTGGTGGCCATGCCTCTGGTTCATGATGGCTTGCTTCTCGTTCCTGGTGGCATACCTTTGGTCCTGGTGGCAGGTCCCCTGGTTCCTGATGACATGCCTCTGGTTCCTCATAGCATGCTTCTGTTTCCCGGTGGCATGGCTCTGGTTCCTGGTGGTATGTCTCTCGTTCCTGGTGGCATGTCTCTTGTTCCTGGTGGCAGGTCCTCTGTTTCCTGGTAGCAGGTGCTCGGTTCCTTGTTGCGTACCTGTGGTTACTGGTGGCATTCCTGTGGTTCCTGGTGGCATGCCTCTGGTTCCTGGTGGCATGCCTCTGGTTGTTGTCCAAGGGCCTCCTGGTTTTTTGTCGTAGATCCCTTGGTTCTTTATCGGAAGGCTATGGTTACCAATCGTTGAACCTATGTGCTTGTTATTTTGTATTACCCCTCGTTCATGGTGGTATGCATGTGGTTTCTAGTGGTATAGGGCCCTGGTTCCTGGTGGCAGGCTCTGGATACTGGTGTTAGGCCTCTGGTTCCTGGTGGCAGGCCCATTGATCCTGATGACATGCGTCTCGTTCCTGGTGGCTTGCCCCTGGTTCTTGTTCATAGGCCTCTGGTTCCTGGTCACTGGTTCTTTGTTGGTTTCTCTGGGTCCTGGGTCATAGTCGCAAGCCTTTGGTTCGTGGTCGCAGGCTCCTGGTTCCTGGTAGTAAGCATTCGGTACCTGGTCGCATGCCTCTGGTGTCAGGTTGCAGTCTTCTGGGTCCTGGTCACCAGTCCCTAGCTCCTGATCACCGGGCCCTTGTTTCTCGTTAATGGCCCCTTGTTTGTTGCCACCGGTCCCTGCAACGGCCCCTGCAACACACTGGCTCCTGCAACACACTGGCTCCTGCAACACACTGCCTCCAGCAACACACTGGCTCCTACAACACACTGACTCCTGCAACACACTGGCTCCTGCAATACACTGGCGCCTGCAACACACTGGCTCCTACAACACACTGGCTCCTGCAACACACTGGCTCCTACAACACACTGGCTCCTGCAACACACTGGCTCCTGCAACACACTGGCTCCTGCAACACACTGCATCCAGCAACACACTGGCTCCTGCAACACACTGGCTCCTGCAACACACTGGCTCCTGCAACACACTGCCTCCTGCAACACACTGGCTCCTGCAACACACTGCCTCCTGCAACACACTGGCTCCTGCAACACACTGGCTCCTGCAACACACTGGCTCCTGCAACACACTGGCTCCTGCAACACACTGGCTCCTGCAACACACTGGCTCCAGCAACACACTGGCTCCTGCAACACACTGGCTCCTGCAACACACTGGCTCCTGCAACACACTGGCTCCAGCAACACACTGGCTCCTGCAACACACTGGCTCCTGCAACACACTGGCTCCTGCAACACACTGGCTCCTGCAACACACTGCCTCCTGCAACACACTGGCTCCTGCAACACACTGCCTCCTGCAACACACTGCCTCCAGCAACACACTGACTCCTGCAACACACTGCCTCCTGCAACACACTGCCTCCTGCAACACACTGGCTCCTGCAACACACTGGCTCCTGCAACACACTGCCTCCAGCAACACACTGGCTCCTGCAACACACTGGCTCCTGCAACACACTGCCTCCAGCAACACACTGGCTCCTGCAACACACTGGCTCCTGCAACACACTGGCTCCTGCAACACTGGCTCCTGCAACACACTGGCTCCTGCAACACACTGGCTCCTGCAACACACTGCCTCCAGCAACACACTGGCTCCTGCAACACACTGGCCCCTGCAACACACTGGCTCCTGCAACACTGGCTCCTGCAACACACTGCCTCCAGCAACACACTGGCTCCTGCAACACACTGCCTCCAGCAACACACTGGCTCCTGCAACACACTGGCCCCTGCAACACACTGGCTCCTGCAACACGGCTCCTGTAACACACTGCCTCCAGCAACACACTGGCTCCTGCAACACACTGCCTCCAGCAACACACTGGCTCCTGCAACACACTGGCTCCTGCAACACACTGGCTCCTGCAACACACTGGCTCCTGCAACACACTGGCTCCTGCAACACACTGGCTCCTGCAACACACTGGCTCCAGCAACACACTGGCTCCTACAACAAACTGGCTCCTGCAACACACTGGCTCCTGCAACACACTGGCTCCTGCAACACACTGGCTCCTGCAACACACTGGCTCCAGCAACACACTGGCTCCTACAACACACTGGCTCCTGCAACACACTGGCTCCTGCAACACACTGGCTCCAGCAACACACTGGCTCCAGCAACACACTGGCTCCTACAACACACTGGCTCCTGCAACACACTGCCTCCAGCAACACACTGGCTCCTGCAACACACTGGCTCCAGCAACACACTGGCTCCTGCAACACACTGGCTCCTGCAACACACTGGCTCCAGCAACACACTGGCTCCTGCAACACACTGGCTCCTGCAACACACTGCCTCCTGCAACACACTGCCTCCTGCAACACACTGCCTCCAGCAACACACTGCCTCCAGCAACACACTGGCTCCTACAACACACTGGCTCCTGCAACACACTGGCTCCTGCAACACACTGGCTCCTGCAACACACTGCCTCCAGCAACACACTGCCTCCAGCAACACACTGCCTCCAGCAACACACTGCCTCCAGCAACACACTGGCTCCTACAACACACTGGCTCCTGCAACACACTGGCTCCTGCAACACACTGGCTCCTGCAACACACTGCCTCCAGCAACACACTGCCTCCAGCAACACACTGCCTCCAGCAACACACTGGCTCCTGCAACACACTGGCTCCTGCAACACACTGGCTCCTGCAACACACTGGCTCCTGCAACACACTGGCTCCTGCAACACACTGGCTCCTGCAACACACTGGCTCCTGCAACACACTGGCTCCTGCAACACACTGGCTCCTGCAACACACTGCCTCCAGCAACACACTGGCTCCTGCAACACACTGCCTCCAGCAACACACTGGCTCCTGCAACACACTGGCTCCTGCAACACACTGGCTCCTGCAACACACTGCCTCCAGCAACACACTGGCTCCTGCAACACACTGCCTCCTGCAACACACTGGCTCCTGCAACACACTGCCTCCTGCAACACACTGCATCCAGCAACACACTGACTCCTGCAACACACTGCCTCCTGCAACACACTGGCTCTTGCAACACACTGGCTCCTGCAACACACTGCCTCCAGCAACACACTGGCTCCTGCAACACACTGGCTCCTGCAACACACTGGCTCCTGGCTCCTGCAACAGCAACACATTGGCTCCTGCAACACACTGCCTCCAGCAACACACTGGCTCCTGCAACACACTGGCTCCTGCAACACACTGCAACACACTGCTCCTGCAACACACTGGCTCCTGCAACACACTGGCTCCTGCACTGGCTCCTGCAACACACTGGCTCCTACAACACACTGGCTCCTGCAACACACTGCCTCCAGCAACACACTGGCTCCAGCAACACACTGGCTCCTACAACACACTGGCTCCTGCAACACACTGCCTCCAGCAACACACTGGCCTGCAACACACTGCAACACACTGCTCCTGCAACACACTGCCTCCAGCAACACACTGGCTCCTGCAACACACTGGCTCCTGCAACACACTGCCTCCTGCAACACACTGCCTCCAGCAACACACTGGCTCCTGCAACACACTGGCTCCAGCAACACACTGGCTCCTGCAACACACTGGCTCCTGCAACACACTGGCTCCTGCAACACACTGGCTCCTGCAACACACTGGCTCCTGCAACACACTGCCTCCTGCAACACACTGCCTCCAGCAACACACTGCCTCCAGCAACACACTGGCTCCTACAACACACTGGCTCCTGCAACACACTGCCTCCAGCAACACACTGCCTCCAACAACACACTGGCTCCTGCAACACACTGGCTCCTGCAACACACTGGCTCCTGCAACACACTGGCTCCTGCAACACACTGCCTCCTGCAACACACTGCCTCCAGCAACACACTGCCTCCAGCAACACACTGGCTACTGCAACACACTGGCTCCTGCAACACACTGCCTCCAGCAACACACTGCCTCCAGCAACACACTGGCTCCTGCAACACACTGGCTCCTGCAACACACTGCCTCCAGCAACACACTGCCTCCAGCAACACACTGGCTCCTGCAACACACTGGCTCCTGCAACACACTGGCTCCTGCAACACACTGGCTCCTGCAACACACTGGCTCCTGCAACACACTGGCTCCTGCAACACACTGCCTCCAGCAACACACTGGCTCCTGCAACACACTGGCTCCTGCAACACACTGCCTCCAGCAACACGCTGGCTCCAGCAACACACTGGCTCCTGCAACACACTGGCTCCTGCAACACACTGGCTCCTGCAACACACTGGCTCCTGCAACACACTGGCTCCTGCAACACACTGGCTCCTGCAACACACTGCCTCCAGCAACTACCGTTAGAATGAGTTGTGAATTTTAAAATTCAACAGACAATTTTTTATTTATTCTAAGTAATGAATTATCAAATTCAGTATAAAGGCGAATTGAAGAATTATTCATTATGCAATGCATTATAATGTACATATTTATAATGACAAAAAAAATTATGAGCATTAGAGCAGAGTTGTTTATGTAAAAATAACATTTATCCCTTTATAATTATCCGAAAACATTTAAAGAAAAACATTATTTAAATTGTAATTATTAACCTCATTTTTTATTCTTATTTTTTTTTCATTTGTGTTTCATACGAACTTTACTGAACGTCAAAGTTTTATTGAAGATTAATTTACCGAGGTCATTATGTCTCTCAGTGTATATATACTGAGAGTAGTCTCTCAGGGTATATATTCTGAGAGTAGTCTCTCAGGGTATATATTCTGAGAGTAGTCTCTCAGGGTATATATTATCTGATAACAGTATGTCTCTCAGTGTATATATACTGAGAGTAGTCTCTCAGGGTATATATTCTGAGAGTAGTCTCTCTGGGTATATATTCTGAGAGTAGTCTCTCAGGGTATATATTATGAGAGTAGTCTCTCAGGGTATATATTCTGAGAGTAGTCTCTCAGGGTATATATTCTGATAACAGTATGTCTCTCAGTGTATATATTCTGAGAGTAGTCTCTCAGGGTATATATTCTGAGAGTAGTCTCTCAGGGTATATATTCTGAGAGTAGTCTCTCAGGGTATATATTCTGATAACAGTATGTCTCTCAGTGTATATATTCTGAGAGTAGTCTCTCAGGGTATATATTCTGAGAGTAGTCTCTCAGGGTATATATTCTGAGAGTAGTCTCTCAGGGTATATATTCTGAGAGTAGTCTCTCAGGGTATATATTCTGATAACAGTATGTCTCTCAGTGTATATATTCTGAGAGTAGTCTCTCAGGGTATATATTCTGATAACAGTATGTCTCTCAGTACATATATTCTGAGAGTAGTCTCTCAGAGTATATATTCTGATAACAGTATGTCTCTCAGTGTATATATTCCTAGAGTAGTCTCTCAGTGTATATATTCCTAGAGTAGTCTCTCAGGGTATATATTCTGATAACAGTATGTCTTTCAGTGTATATATTCTGAGAGTAGTCTCTCAGAGTATATATTCTGAGAGTAGTCTCTCAGGGTACATATTCTGATAACAGTATGTCTCTCAGTGTATATATTCTGCGAGTAGTCTCTCAGAGTATATATTCTGATAACAGTATGTCTCTCAGTGTATATATTCTGAGAGTAGTATCTCAGGGTATATATTCTGATAACAGTATGTCTCTCAGTGTATATATTCTGAGAGTAGTCTTTCAGGGTATATATTCTGATAACAGTATGTCTCTCTGTGTATATATTCTGAGAGTAGTATGTGTCCCAGTGTATATATTCTGAGAGTAGTATGTGTCCCAGTGTATATATTCTGAGAGTAGTCTCTCTTTGTATATATTCTGAGAGTAGTCTCTCAGGGTATATTTTCTGATAACAGTATGTCTCTCAGTGTATATATTCTGAGAGTAGTATGTCTCCCAGTGTATATATTCTGAGAGTAGTCTCTCAGTATATATATTCTGAGAGTAGTCTCTCAGGGTATATATTCTGATAACAGTATGTCTCTCAGTGTATATATTCTGAGAGTAGTCTCTCAGTGTATATATTCTGAGAGTAGTCTCTCAGTGTATATATTCTGAGAGTAGTCTCTCAGGGTATATATTCTGATAACAGTATGTCTCTCAGTGTATATATTCTGAGAGTAGTAGTATATATATTCTGAGAATAGTCTCTCAGGATATATATATAACAGTATGTCTCTCAGTGTATATATATATATATATATATATATATATATATATATATATATATATATATATATATATATATATATATATATATATATATATATATATATATATATATATATATATATATATCAAGAGGAGCATGTCTCTCAACGTATATATTATATATTCCTTTTTCTGTTTATATATAGGTTACAGTATTCTTTAATGGTGGTGAACTGCTAAGAAGAAGCCTTAATGACCTTCGTCTGGTTGACAGACTTTATACACTATTAATCAACAATGCAATCAGCCAATTTTTCACTTTAATTAAGCTTACTAATAATATTTTCTACATTTTACGTTAACGTGGGTTAGGAAGAATTACTAAAGAAAATGAATCACAAATAAGAAAGTCAAGAGGAACTCTCCCAACTACATCAAGTAGCAAGACGAAGAAAGCAGGAAACGTTGAATTCTGCACGAACATCACTGTGGTACGAGAATGGGCTTTAATACGATGGATATTGGAATATGTTTTAACCAGTGTGATATATATCAACGGCCCAAAATAGCATGATATTGCCACAATGGAAAATATATGTTAGAAATATATATCTATATACATTACCCTCATATATATTTGCATGATGTTAGCCTTGAGCACAATGGCTGCCATAAAATTATTCTCTGATAAAATGTAAAGGGTGAAGAATGATGTATATATTGTAACTGGGAGAATGTATGGCATATACTGCATTGGATGTCGTTGACAAAATACATTATATGGAAGGCGAAATAAACTCAAACGTTTCCAAACTGGCGATGTGGGTTATAGGGCTGAAATTACAGTGGCACACAGCGTATAGTGATACCTGAATACGACCACCATGGGACCCTAAACAACAACTGCAGAGGATCCTTATAAGCACATCCACCAGGGCCCATTCACAAGATTATCATGGCCCCTAAATACGAATACCATGGAACCCTGAACAAAATCACCAGGGATCATCAGGGACATTTATACAGGACTACCAGGATCAACCAGGGATCCCTGAACACGACAACCATAGGTCCCTGAATAAGACCTACAGAGGCTCCTCGACGTGATCACCAGGAATCACAGGTAGGACTCTCAACGTGATCACCTGGGACCAGTTGGGATTCCTTCACGAGATTACCAAGATCCACTAGTGACCCTTGAATACGAAACCCAGGAATCATTTGGAGCCCCCAAATACGATCACCATTGATCACTAAAAGCAGATGCACAAGTACACCATGAACCACCAGGAGCAATAAACATGAGTAACAGGGACCACCAAATGGGAATCACCAGAGGCTCCTGCGTTCGACTGTCCGGAACCCATGACGATGCTAATTATAATAATGTTAATGATGATATAACGTTTGTGGTGATGATTATGACTAATGTGATGATAATGAAGATAAAAATAATTAAGCAAAGCTGATGAAAGGAAGGATAATGGTGATATTAAGGCGATGATGATTATGATGATGATCTTGATGATGATGATGATAGTGATGAAGAAAGCAATAATGCAAAAAAAAAGAGCATATGGAAAAATTATGATAACGGTGATACTGATAATGATGACGTTATTGACACTTGTGATGATGTGATGGTAAGGATGATGACGTAGCTGATAATGCTGTCGTAGATAATGATGGTGAACAGTGAACTCACAGCTTTAAAAAAACAATGTGGGGCTGCCATCACTCATTGTTCCATTTGTTGCCTTGTTAAAAATTCAAGACACCAGCTCACGCCTCACAACTCTGGGAAATAAAATTAGTGAAGGATTATTCTTCACATTGTATGTTTGTGTCTAAATTATTCTCCTTTTGCTGTTAAATTTGCTAACATGATAGAGAAGTAATCAGACGAGAATAATAAAGTGAGACAGGAGGAAGACATAATTATTTATAAAACCAATGTGCTAATTATTGTTCAGTTTTATTATAATTAATAATAATATTACTCTTGTTAATTATTACTTGTTATTATTATTATTATTATTATTATTATTATTATTATTATTATTATTATTATTATTATTATTATTTTTATTATTATTACATTCATTCGGGAAATTTCAACCGTATGGGTCGTTCAGTGCTTGAGGGACCGGGAGATATTCAGGTTCGATCCAAGGAAGGGGAGTAGAGGCCCACTTCTTTAGATAAAGAGCTCCTCACTGGCATCTAAGAACTTCCCTTGAGAGGAAGAGATTATAATATAAATACATACATTTGTGTGGTGTACATTATATGGGTATCAATTTTTGATGAACACGTGTGACGCACGTGTTTGCATGACCTGCGTTACATTCACGTAATTGTGACGACCTGAAAATGCCACTTGCATTGCATTCAATGTCGCAAGGTGCAGAAATGTTGAAGCCATTTCTTGTACGTGTTCCCTGAATGTATTGCTGTTCCAGATACTCATTAAGGCAGGGGGGGGAGGGGGAACGTCCAGCCAGCGGGCCGTATAAGGCCCACGAATTCATTTGGTCAGGTCCTGCAAACGCAGCCGCACGCGCGACTCGAAATTCAATAAATCTAGGAGCTTTTTCCATAGCAACATAAATTTATATTAACCCTTCCCCATACTGATTTACACTGTATAATGAAAAAAATACGAAACCTAAAATAGTATAATGTAAGATATTTTCATTTTAGCTATTAATGAAAATATCAGCAATATAAAATTTTATGAAAGATGATATACATAATATACATCAATATACATTATATACATTGTGCCCCTTTCAGGAGGCACAACAATGTGGGAAACTAATTGAGGCATTGAACATTTAATGAAGGATTCACTGATGTGAAAAGTAAACAAATGGAATTGAACATCTTTGCTACACTGTTCAATGAGGAACCAGCTGATGTACCTGATAATTTGCAATACGAAATCATTCTGCTGCCAAGCAATGATGAGCTGAAAGCTAGGTACAATAGCCACCCACTGCCTGAGTTCTATAAATGTTACATAAGCAATGATGAATTTCCCACTTTGAGAAGACATGCACTGAAATATGCATCTGTGTTCGGAACAGCTTATTGCTGCGAGCAGTTCTTTACAAAACTTACCATCGCAGAGTCGACTGCGCTCCAGACTGACGGACGCAAAAATGGAAAAGCAGTCACACTAGGCGTGAGTTAATTATATGTATGACCAAATACAGCAGGCTAAACTTTAAGTTGATAATTTTGTATGGCCAGCGAATGATGCTATAAATATCCAAATGGCCCTTGGCAGAAAAAAGTTCCTCACCTCTGCATGAAAGCAATGTCAGTAGAGTGGTCCAGTAAGATAATATGTTATCTTCAATTAGTGTTATCAGTCAGTGTTGTAGCAAAGTGCAGCATTACATGCTAATGAATAACTTTGAAATTTACGTTGCTCTTTCAGCATTAAAGTATTTGTTCATAACTTCGCCAAGACGACCACATGTGTAAATAGTTCTGGTGCGAAAAGTCTTAACTGAACCTCAGCACGGGTGTTAACTGTGTGAGGAAAATTCTCCAGAAAGAAGATATCAGCCCCTCTCAGTCCCCTTCAGCCCCCTGAGGAACTTGAGGGAAGCAGCCCTCATGGAAGAGGGGCTGATAGCCTCTCTTGCAATACAAGTGACAGTGAAACGAGATTAAGTACTCTCTTTCTCTTAGCAGGAAAATTAAGGAAAACCCTGCACCTACTTTATCTCCTAGTTGAGGTTATCATAAATTGTCGTCTATCAATAGATAACAAGAAATCTATTTTGTATTGAATACTGTGACGATGTTAAGCAAGGAAGGAAATCGCGCTGAAGTCAGAATTTAGGGCCCGCCCTAGTGCGAAGTGCGCAGGAGGAGCTCAGATTACTGCACGAATCAGAAGGGAAAACGTGTCACGCTGACATCGCCCAATAGCGATCAGTGCGTTCTCGATTCCTCTTCGTTTGGCATCTCAGAAATTCGTGGAAGAGCATTAAGCAGTGAAGTGAAACCGGTCTTCCTGTTGTGAAAATACCACGAAAACTAAAGACAAATCTTGAAGAACAGTTTGAGAGACACATCTGCTTCTATCAAGTCACCGATACCGGTCGTAAATTTTTCTGTCAAAACGATAGCTCAAGTTACACGAGCAATATAAGTTTTAATTCTCTCCTGTAGAGCCAATAAAATACTGCAGTAGTCAGGCAGACACAAGATGATAAAGACTGTCCTAAAGACGGCCATGAGGTGTGGGCTTTTGAGCCCAACCAAGTGAGTCCACTCAGCATTACTGATCACTTATCAACAGCTCAGGTTTGGGGAAAAAACGATTTCCATCGGAGGGGCCACCCCGGAGGCAGGTGCGGGGAGGCCGAATCGGCACTGAAGATAAGTATCTTTCATTTGTGTCTTTAAATAGATTTAGCTGGGGAATATTTCCAAGAAACTGATCCTCAGTACGGCTTTTAAAAGCACCTCAGCACGAGTGTTAACTGAACCTTTGCTCGGGTGTTAACTGAACCCCAGCACGGGTGTTAACTGAACCCCAGCACAGGTGTTAACTGAACCCCAGCACGGGTGTTAACTGAACTCCAGCACGGGTGTTAACTGAACACCAGTACGAGTGTTAACTGAACACCATCACGGGTGTTAACGGAACCCCAGCACGAGTGTTAACTGAACACCAGCATGGGTGTTAACTGAACACCAGCATGGGTGTTAACTGAACACCAGCACGGGTGTTAACTGAACCCCAGAACGGGTGTTAACTGAACACCAGCACGGGTGTTAACTGAACACCAGCATGGGTGTTAACTGAACCCCAGCACGGGTGGTAACTGAACACCAGCATGGGTGTTAACTGAACAACAGCACGGGTGTTAACTGAACCCCAGCACGGGTGTTAACTGAACACTAGCACTGGTGTTAACTGAATACCAGCACGGGTGTTAACTGAACACCAGCATGGGTGTTAACTGAACACCAGCGCGGGTGTTAACTGAACACCAGCACGGGTGTTAACTGAACACTAGCACGGGTGTTAACTGAACACCAGCACGGGTGTTAACTGAACCCCAGCACGGGTGTTAACTAAACCTTAGCATGGGTGTTAACTAAATCCTAGCATGGGTGTTAACTGAACCCCAGCACGGGTGTTAACTGAACACCAGCACGGGTGTTAACTGAACACCAGCACGGGTGTTAACTAAACCTTAGCATGGGTGTTAACTGAACCTCAGAGAAATAACCTGCTTTATTTGGTTCTGGCTAACAAGGATAACCTTGTTAATAATCCTGAGATTACAGCGGAGCTTGGCTTAAGCGACCAAGAGTAGATTACCTTTAGTATCAACTGGAAGTATGACAGTAGTGATAATTCAGTAACAGTCCCAGATTTTGGGTTTACAGGACACCTGTCATGTGTTACAATATTTCTTCCAATGGATCAAAGAGAATACTTCTCAGGATGAGCTCCCATTAAGCTAGTTGACTTCTATTTTTCCAATTCGAATTAGGACCCATTTGTCATTTAAATTTCTTAAGTAATATACTACAATACGATGTAAGAGGAACACCAATATTAAAAAAAATATTTTTTAACTAATATATATTAAAACAGACGTCAAATATTTAAATTTATTCCAGTGTGCCAGTAAAACCATTACTCAGGAAATATGTAAAGAATTGAAATATATTTTCTAGTTATTTAGCAACACTGAAGTGTATGAAATTACTGATATGGTTGGCGAGGTGTGCTATACAGAACACATCTACTTGAACTCTAGCTCTAGGTCGTTGCGAGGGTCAGTGCCACCGCGACCCAGTCCTTGATCAAGTCTCCCGGTGGATCAGGGCTTGTCAACCAGGTAATCCAACGTACGAACTACAGCCCAGCTGATCGGACACTGACTTAAGGCACAGCAGGTAGTAATGACACTACTACATGACTCAAGAAATCGTAATGACACGATTGCAAATAAACCATACCCCCGGCCGGGATTGAACCCGCGGTCATAGAGTCTCAAAACTCCAGCCCGTCGCGTTAGCCACTAGACCAGCTAGCCACAATAAGATTCATCCAACTAGGTATATTTCTACACCATAGGAAAGTTAGCACAGGCACCTCTGTGACCACAAATGCAAGTTTTTACAGACGAATCTCCAGCTAGCGTGGCCGTGACGAACTCTAGCTCAAGTCCCTTCACTGCCGTCAACATGACTCAAGAAATCGTAATGACACGATTGCAAATAAACCATACCCCCGGCCGGGCAGTGAAGGGACTTGAGCTAGAGTTCGTCACGGCCACGCTAGCTGGAGATTCGTCTGTAAAAACTTGCATTTGTGGTCACAGAGGTGCCTGTGCTAACTTTCCTATGGTGTAGAAATATACCTAGTTGGATGAATCTTATTGTGGCTAGCTGGTCTAGTGGCTAACGCGACGGGCTGGAGTTTTGAGACTCTATGACCGCGGGTTCAATCCCGGCCGGGGGTATGGTTTAGTAATGACACTGCTTAGGTGAAGCTTGGCACTGAAGACAGCAGGTACTGGTGACACTGCCAGGTGCAGCTTGGCATTGAAGGCAGCAAGTGGTGATGGCACTGCCCAAGTGAAGCCTGACACTGAAGGCAGCACGTGGTGATGATATTGCTTAGGCGAGGACCAGCAGTGAGGGGTGAGAGGTGGTGACGACACTGTTCAGGTGAGGTTCAGCAGTGAAGGCAGTCAGTGAAGATGACACTTCCAAAGTGAGGGCTGACAGTGAAGATGGCTGGCGGTGATGTCTGTTTGGGTGAGGTCAGGAAGAAAATGTAGCAAGTGATGGCATTGCTCAGGTTAGCCCCGGCAGTGAAAAATTCTGCGGTGTTGACACTGTCAGATGAGTTCTGACAGTGAAGGTGACAGGTGCTGATTCCACTGCGCAGATGAGGTTTGGCAGATAGGATTGCAGGCAGTGATGACACTTCCTAGGTGAAATCTAGCAGTGGAAGTGACAATTGAGGATGGCACTCTCTCGATGAGATCTGGAGCTGAAGACACTTTGTGATGACACTTCTCAGGTGAGATCTGGTAATGAAGGTCACAAACAGGTTTCGTTCGCACTGGCCAGGTCAGGTCTAGCAGTCACAATGGCGTCAGGTGGTGGTGGCCCTGCCTAAGTGGAGGCAGCAGGTGGTGTTGACTCTGCCCAAATAAGACCTGGCAGTGGTGGCAGCATGTGGTGCTGACAGTGCCAAGCAGGTCTGGCACTGGAGGCGACACTTGAAAACACTGCCCAGATGAGGTCTGGCAGGAGAGGCGGCAGAGAGGATTAAGTTTAATTCCCTTGATGCTTCACCATAACACCTCCGAATCCTGTAAACCGGAAGGCGGTGTGAGAAGACGAGCGGCTGGATTATTCCAAGATTCACTCACCCTTGCTCTCTTCCTTCCAGCGAGCAAGAAAGATAATCCAGTTGAAAGAGACAATATGTTCTTTGGACGCTAGTTATTTGATGCACCTCATCCTCCTGTTTTTTTTTTTTTTTTTGTTTTTTTAAGGGAGTATAAGAGGAAGAGAAGATCAAAAACATTCGTCGTTTTATTTACCCAGTTGGGCTATTTACCTTTGACAATACAAGAAAGTCATGTACGTTAATATAGTTTATTTTCGTTGATCTACACATGAACTGCAAATTAATGTAAAAAAAATCCACTTAATTATTGTAATGAAGATTAACAGACCCAATAATTAAAAAAAGATAACCATTGCAACACAATTTAAATATAACTTAATATGCAATTAAAGACTCATCTTAAACAGGACCTTAATCTGAATGAGTACAATGGAAGGTCAGTAATCTAAACCATGACGCCGTCGACCGTGCCAGTATCTGTATCGACTTTCATTATCTAAAGTGTGGCACTTGGTTGCCAAGTTCAGCACTTCTATGGAGGTCGGCCGTCATTACAAACAGGAGACTGATCATGGTTCATTATGTAAATGTAAGTAAGGTAAGTGTGGCTGGCCTCTTCTCTAACGAGTGTCTCATAAAGACATACAATGCAGAAATATTGACATATGCAAATTTGCTTTCTGACTTCCTAAGTCGCCATGTAACCATCAGGCCTCAGCAATTCAACAGAGATTCAGAGCAAACGCATAAATCCTCCTTGATAAAAAATAAAGCAATCTTCTTGGATTCATCAGCGTGTAGTGGACTTGGTCAGCCTATTGGCCTTCTTGTTGCTGGCGCGGAAAAAAGCAACAACCCAGTTGAGGCATTTAATTAAAATCCGCCGCTCGAAAATGCCGAACTTCAAAGGATGCAAAGCGTTAATAAATTCCAAGACTTGAAGGACGCTCCTGAAATTACTAATAATTGCACTAGGGGATAAAGTATCTATAAAAATGTTGCTTTAAGGAAATAAGATCTATGAAACTGGAGATACAATATACTCTGGGATGAAGGGTTCAGGCACAGGAATTTCTTGTCCCTAGAGAGCTCTATTTTCAGCCCAGACATCCAACAAAAGAACACAAGGAGACTTTTCTGGTAGGTAATGGTTGTAATTCGTACAGAGAAACTTAATAAAGCAGGAGATGCTGGCTTCTCTCATTCCTTCACAAAAGAGCCTAAGGAGAACCTATTGCGTCCATATCATTAAATGTAAACTTCTCTGTGAGTATATTACTCTATAAGCTATAGAGGTAACATGTACAGTTACCTGTAATCGAGTCTATAGCATCTATACCTTTTAAGGATGTTCATAAAACTACATTTCTATCTGGTAGATGAGTCGTACACGACACTTGCTTCCTGACTCTGGGTTTTGCATCTAGCACAAATTCCTCATCAAATATAATAACATATACATATGCTTCTTCCCGAGAGCTTTATGCGGAAAATACTCGTGTCTCAACTGAGTTAATAACTTATTAAAAAAGGGACACATTAAATAAACACGAAATAAGCACCTGAAGACTAATCACCAGTTGTTAATTAACGAAAACATTAAGAAATTTGAAGAAAGATAATGAATTGAAAAAGACAATGAGTGTAGAAGCATCTTATCTGAATATTTCAAGACATATTGGCTTTATCAGGTATATAGAATTTAGCAATAAATTAAATTTGAGATAGTAAAGTCAGACCGACTTATCAGATGCTGAATATAAAACTTTTGTTTTGATAATTCTCAGAGATGGTTTGTAAGACGATGTTTTTCGGTTTATAACAATGATGTGGTTGTCTATCACAGGTCAGATAATATAGCAGCTGACAACCTTGTCACGTAGAGGCCAGCCCAGGAGCTAGACTGTTTCAGAACTCAAGTCTTTGAATTAGGTTTTTTTTATTCGCCGGTACAAGTTAGGGGTTGTTGTATAAACACTTGTAGGGAACTAATCGCCTGAGAGATTAATTCTAGATCAAGATTAACAACCTTTGGTAAATTACACTAAGGGGGATAATTTGGTCTTATGTATGGGGTAATGGGGGCAAATGGAAAATAAAAACAATAAACCAAATACAATTAAATATTGTTTTATAATCCGATGCATTCACTGATGTTTATTTATTATTATTGCTTTCTTTATATTTATAGTTTAATTAATCTGGTAAAAATGGCTGAGCAACAGTTGACAAGAGAACTCCAAACGTCTACCATTGTCTCAGTTACCCGCGACACAACAGCGGCCCTGAGTCTGACTGTATCATTTGTAACGATATACTGATGTTCGCCTGGTGTCTCAATCTTTGTTTCCATAAAAAAGATAAGAACTGAAGTCGTCTCGATATTTTTTTTTATTGTGAACAGTAATTGGAAAATTTAATATTCAGTGTAATAACGGTATCAACAAAGGTGTGCACACACACACACACACACACACACACACACACACACACACACACACACACACACACACACACAAACCTTCTGGAGTTTTATGATAAAATAACAGAAGTAAGACAAGAGAGAGAGGGGTGGGTTGATTGCATCTTCTTGGACTGCAAGAAGGCCTTTGACACAGTTCCTCACAAGAGATTAGTGCAGAAGCTAGAGCATCAGGCGCATATAACAGGAAGGGCACTGCAATGGATCAGAGAATACCTGACAGGGAGGCAACAACGAGTCATGGTACGTAATGATGTATCACAGTGGGCACCTGTGACGAGCGGGGTCCCACAGGGGTCGGTCCTAGGACCAGTGCTATTTTTGGTATATGTGAACGACATGACGGAAGGGTTAGACTCAGAAGTGTCCCTGTTTGCAGATGATGTGAAGTTAATGAGGAGAATTAAATCTGATGAGGACCAGGCAGGACTTCAAAGAGACCTGGGCAGACTGGACACCTGGTCCAGCAAATGGCTTCTCGAATTTAATCCTGCCAAATGCAAAGTCATGAAGATAGGGGAAGGGCACAGAAGACCACAGACAGAGTATAGGCTAGGTGGCCAAAGACTGCAAACCTCACTCAAGGAGAAAGATCTTGGGGTGAGTATAACACCGAGCATGTCTCCGGAAGCACACATCAATCAGATAACTGCTGCAGCATATGGGCGCCTGGCAAACCTGAGAACAGCATTCCGATACCTTAGTAAGGAATCATTCAAGACACTGTACACCGTGTATGTCAGGCCCATACTGGAGTATGCAGCACCTGTTTGGAACCCGCACTTGATAAAGCACGTCAAGAAACTAGAGAAAGTACAAAGGTTTGCGACAAGGTTAGTTCCAGAGCTAAGGGGAATGTCCTATGAAGAAAGATTAAGGGAAATCGGCCTGACCACACTGGAGGACAGGAGGGTCAGGGGAGACATGATAACGACATATAAAATACTGCGTGGAATAGACAAGGTGGACAAAGACAGGATGTTCCAGGGAGGGGACACAGAAACAAGAGGCCACAATTGGAAGTTGAAGACACAAATGAGTCAGAGAGATAGTAGGAAGTATTTCTTCAGTCATAGAGTTGTAAGGCAGTGGAATAGCCTAGAAAATGACGTAGTGGAGGCAGGAACCATACACAGTTTTAAGACGAGGTTTGATAAAGCTCATGGAGCGGGGAGAGAGAGGGTCTAGTAGCAACCGGTGAAGAGGCGGGGCCAGGAGCTAGGACTCGACCCCTGCAACCACAAATAGGTGAGTACAAATATGTGAGTACACACACACACACACACACACACACACACACATAGAAAGACACAAGCTTATAAACTACAACCAGCACAGTTTCAGGGAAGGAAAATCTTGTCACAAACCTACTGGAGTTTTATGACGAGGTAACACAAGTAAGACACCATAGGGATTGATAGACTGCATTTTCTTGGACTGCAAGAAGGCCTTCGAAACAGTTCCTCACAAAAGGTTAATGCAAAAGCTAGAGGATCAGGCACACATAACATGAAAGGCACTGCAATGGATCAGAGGATATCTGACAGGGAGGCAACAAAGAATCATAGTACGTGACGAGGTGTCAGAGTGGACGCCTTTGACGAGCGGGGTTTCACAAGGATCAGTCCTAGGACCTGTGCTGTTTTTGGTATATGTGAATGACATAGCGGAAGGGATAAACTCAGAAGTGTCCTTGTTTGTAGATCATGTGAAATTAATGAGGAAAATTAAATCGGTCGAGGATCAGGCGGGACTACAAAGAGACCTGGACAGGCTACATGCCTATTCCAGCAACTAGTTCCTCGAATTTAACCCTGCCAAATGCAAAGTCATGAAGATCGGGGAAAGGCAAAGAAGACCGCAGAAAGAGTATAGTCTAGGTGGCCAAATACTGCAAACCTCACTCAAGGAAAAAGATCTTGGGGTGAATATAATACAGAGCACATCTCCTGAGGCGCACATCAGTCAGATAACTGCTGCAGCATAGGGGTATCTAGCAAACCTAAGAGTAGCGTACTGATACCTCACTAAGGAATCGTTCAAGACTCTGTACACCATATACATGTTAGTGTATGCAGCATCAGTTTGGAATCCATACCTGGTCAGGCACGTCAAGAAATTAGAGAAAGTGCAAACGTTTGCAACAAGACTAGTCCCAGAGTTAAGGGGATTGACCTATGAAGAAAGGTTAAGGGAAACCGGCCTGACAACACTGGAGGAGAGGAGGGTCAGAGGAGACATGATGACATATGAAATACTGCGAGGAATTGACAAGGTGGACAAAGACATCAACCAAATAACTGCTGCAGCATACGGGCGCCTAGCAAACCTAAGGAGAGCATTCCGACATCTTAATAAGGAATCGTTCAGGACCCTGTACTCCGTGTACGTTAGGCCCATATTGGAGTATGCAGCACCAGATTAGAATCCACACCTAGCCAAGCACGTAAGGAAGCTAGAGAAAGTGCAAAGGTTAGAAACAAGACTAGTCCCAGAGCAAAGGGGCATGTCCTATGAGGAGGGGTTAAGGGAAATCGACCTGACGACACTGAAGGACAGGAGAAATAGGGGGGTTACGATAACGACATACAAAATACTGAAAGGAATCGACAAGGTGAACAGAGACAGGATGTTCCAGAGATGGGACACAGCAACAAGGGGTCACAGTTGGAAGTTGAAGATTCTGATGAATCACAAGGATGTTAGGAAGTATTTCTTCAGTCACAGAGTTGTCAGGAAGTGGAATAGTCTGGGAAGTGATGTAGTGGAGGCAGGATCCATACATAGCTTTAAGAAGAGGTATGATAAAGCTCATGGAGCAGAAAGAGGGATCTAGTACCGACCACTGAAGAGGCGGGGCCAGGAGCTGTGAATCGACCCCTGTAACCACAAGTAGGGGAGTTCAACTAGGTGCGTACGCACACACACACACACACACACACACACACACACACACACACACACACACACACACACACACACACACACACACACACTATCCAAAACAATACCTTTGTTCCTGATAGGGAGGCGAGCGTAATTAATTTCCAGCCTAATCTTTGGCAGGAGCTCTGATTACAAAGCGAAAAATCGCTGGCAGGAATCTAACTGAACAGAGGATCAGATACCAAGAGCCAGTCAAGAGAATTAAGAGTTGCTATCGTGATAACAGTAGCAGGATGTGAAACTAATACGATATGAAAATAATTATAAAAAACCATTATGATGTATGAAAGATCTGATAAGCCATCAGGTATATACTAATGATAAAGTCATACTACTGAGGACAACAGGGAATTCCAAAAGGATATTCAGGATATTCAGAGAATTAGGTATATTTGTTGAGACAAATAGAATTTCACAAGTATTTAAGAAGAGTCGTAATATCAAAGGAGGAAGGCATCGTGTTATCGTAAATTTGTTTTAATGAGTCAGGAAAGAAAGCGAAGTTTAAAAAAAGTGTGACGTGAATTTGTTGGATAATTCAGGAAAATCATTCGCCTTATAATGCAAATTATTTCATCTGTTAGATTTTTCTGGGATTATTTTCTTGGTATTGAATTACATTAATGAATCATCGTGTCTGGGTCCTCTTCACATATCTGAACATTTTTTTTCCCGTCATATTCAATTGCATATTGTTTGGTAACTTTTGACAAAAGCTGATTAGTTTTTATATATTTGTGCCTAATATATGGCCAGTCAAGGAAGGTTAAGATTTACAGTGAAGATAATTTTGACATACTGAGGCACAGTATAAACTGTTACTACAGATTAATCGACTTATCTATTAATTTCTTTTAACTGGAAATCTTCATTAACTGATTGATTTTTCTTGACACATATATATTATATTTAAAACAGTGGCTGAGAAATGTTATCCAGACTTATTAATTAATTACGCTTTTTCTCCCTCACAAAATTTGATAAATATTTATCCCATTCCACGACTTTGTTACTTTTATCAAAAACGGAAATCATGTCATTGTATTGTTTTACTGATGGACGCCAGGTTTGTCTTCTACAGTTAATTCTCTAACGAAACTATTTGCTGAGAGCCGGTATATAGTTCTTTCTTCTTTCTGTCTCTACCTCGCTCCCTCCCTCGCTCACCACACACACACACACACACACACACACACACACACACACACACACACACACACACACACACACACACATACAGTCATCAGTTACAAGTGTAACAGCCACAGCCCAGCTGTATCTGTTACACTGCCTTATACCTGCCGTCCACACACCCCAATCTTCACCAACTCCTTCCGCCTCCCAAAATACCGTACTGGAAAGGAAGCTAAAATTATGGTATACCAATGCTGATGGAATAACAAATAAGAATAAGGAGTGGCTAGAGGGAATCATTGAGACATCCCGTGACATCATAGCACTCACAGAGACGAAACTCACAGGGGTGATAACAGATGCGGACTTTCCAACTGGATATCAGATCCTGAGGGAAGACAGAGAAAACAGAGGAGGAGGAGGAGGAGGAGTTGCACTACTCATCAAAAACCAGTGAAGTTTGAGGAAATGGGAGGAGTGGACTGAGAGAAAGTGGATGACATTATTGTAGGAACACAGACTGCGAGTTCAAGGTGATAACAGTGATGTACAACCCCCCAATGAACAGCAAAAGACCAAGACACGACCATGATGAGTGCAATAGAGCAATGGTGCATACAGCAGCTGAAGTAGCCAGAAAGGCCTGCATGGGTAGGGTAAAATTATTCATCATGGGATGGATTTCAATCTCAAGGAGATTGACTGGGAAAAACCTAGAGTCACATGTAGCGACCTCCTGTCTAAAGGAGTGTGTCGTTCTTCTTCTTGCACTTTCTTTCACCCAAAAATGTGTCACTCCTCGGTCCTCCAGAAGCAGTGTTACAACACCAACTGCCCTGCATACCATCTAAAAGGAACCAGGAGGCACAGACCCCACAAGACAAACAATAGTAGCTACGACAACCCAACTTCAGGTGATTTTTTAGTGGCAGGAAACGGGAAAAGAAAATGGAAGGAAATAAAAATAGTCCACCACCTTGGAGCCTTGTTGGACTGGAGGTGCAGCCAGTGGCCACCCATGGCCCTCCAGAACAACAACTACTGATCTACTGATGTCAATAACAAAATCCCCCCAACAAACACAGAATACAACCTCGTTCATATTTGCTAATATACAGGGCCTTAAGCCATCCACCAACAACAAAATACCTTTTATCAGTGGACTTCTAGAGGAGTCTAATGCAATGTTTGCAGCCTTCACAGAGACTCACACAAAAGATCACTTTGACAGTGAAATATGGATAAGTGATTACAACATTTTTAGATGCGACAGAAAGAACAGGCAACAAGGGGGGGGGATGTTGGCCTGTATGTCAAAGAGCCCTTCATCTGCACGGAGTTGCTGAACACAAATGAGGTAGTTGAAGTTCTATCATTAAAGATCGAGAACCAAAACCTAGTCATTGTGGTTGTATATAAGCCACCAGATGCAACCTCACAACAGTTCAAGGAACAGCTACTGAAAATTGATTATTGTCTGGAAAACCTTACAGCTCCATCCCCAAACATCTTACTGCTTGGTGATTTCAACCTAAGGTATACAAAATGGAAGAATGTAGCAAGTAATGTTATAGCTGAAACAATCCTCGGAGGTAGCGCAGATGAAAGGTCACACACACATGAGCTACTAAGCCTCTGCGAAAAACACACCTTAAGCCAGCAGATAGTGGAGCCAACAAGACTAGAAAACACACTTGACCTTATCTTCACAAATAATGAGGATCTGATAAGAGACATAAGAATATCAAAAACAACTAATTCCGATCACAACCTAATCGAAGTCCAGACGTACATGCATAGGGGTCCTGATCAGCAGAATGCATGTACCTGTGAAGGTGTCTTCACAAAATACAACTTCAACAACAAGAACATCAACTGGGACCAGGTAAACCATGTCCTAAATGAAACATGTTGGGAAGATATCTTAAATGACATGGATCCAAACCAGTGCCTTGAAAGGATCAACCTCCTGGGAGCTGAAGCATGTTCTGGGCATATTCCCCTAAGAAAGAAGATGAGCAGGAGTAAACTGGAGAGAGAAAGACGCTCCCTCTACAGAAGACGACGAAGAGTCACTGAGCTCCTCAGGAGTGCCAGAATATCTGATACACGAAAGGAGGCGCTGACCAGGGAAGTGGAAACTATCGAACTTCAGTTAGATGACTCTTACAGGAACCATGAGAGACAGGAGAAGCTTAATAAGGCAAATACCACATTTAGTATCGGGCCCTTACTCAGACAGGATGGGACTTACACAGATGACAAGGAAATGAGTGAAATACTGAAATCCCAGTACGACTCTGTGTTTAGTGAACCACTAATCAGTCTGAGGATCGACGACACAAATGATTTCTTCATGGATGAGCCTCAAAATTCCATAAATGTATGCCAGATTTCCGACATTACCCTAACTCCGATAGACTTCGAAAAGCCATTGACAACATGTCCATGCACTCAGCCCCGGGCTCAGACTCGTGGAACTCTGTATTCATTAAGAACTGCAAGAAACCCCTCTCGCGTGCCCTAAGTACACTGTGGAGGAGGAGCTTGGACATGGGTGAAATTCCACAGTCACTTAAAACAACGGATATAGCCCCACTCCATAAAGGTGGCAGCAAAGCATTAGCTAAGAACTATAGACCAATAGCTCTGACGTCCCACATCATAAAAAATCTTTGAAAGAGTGCTAAGAAGCAGGATTGCAAATCACCTGGATTCCCGAACTCTGCACAATCTAGGGCAACAAGGGTTCAGGGCAGGTCGCTCCTGCCTCTCACAACTGCTGGATCACTATGATATGGCCTTGGATGCATTGGAAGAAAATCAGAATGCAGATGTAATATACACAGACTTTGCAAAAGCATTTGACAAATGCGATCATGGCGTAATAGCGCACAAAATACGTGCTAAAGGAATAACTGGGAAAGTGGGGAGATGGATCTTCAACTTCCTAACAAATCGAACACAAAGAGTAGTGGTCAACAGAGTTAAATCGGAGGCTGCCATAGTGAAGAGCTCTGTTCCACAAGGCACAGTACTCGCCCCCATCTTATTCCTCATCCTCATATCAGACATAGACAGAGATATACATCACAGCACCGTATCATCCTTAGCGGATGATACTAGGATCTGCATGAGGCTGTCATCTGCTGAGGACGCGGTTAACCTCCAAGAAGATATAAACAAAGTTTTCCATTGGGCAACGGAAAACAATATGATGTTCAATGAGGACAAATTCCAACTACTCCGTTATGGAAAACTGGAGGAGATAATAACTAGAACAGAGTATACTACAGACTCTGGCCATACAATAGAGCGGAAAACTAATGAAAGGGACCTGTGAGTTGTAATGTCTGAGGATCTCACTTTCAAGGATCACAACAGTGCCACGATCACAAGTGCAAAGAAAATGACAGGATGGATAATGTGAACGTTCAAAACGAGAGATGCCAAGCCAATGATGATCCTTTTCAAATCACCTGTTCTCTGTAGGCTGGAATACTGCTGCACATTAACATCTCCATTCAAAGCAGGTGAAATTGCAGATCTAGAGAGTGTACAGAGATCCTTTACTGCATGTATAAGTTCTGTCAAGCACCTTAACTACTGGGAACGCTTGGAAGCACTCGACTTGTACTCGTTGGAACGCAGGAGGGAGAGATATATCATAATCTACACTTGGAAAATCCTGGAAGGAATGGTCCCAAATCTGCACACAGAAAACACTCCCTACGAAAGTAAAAGACTGGGCAGGCGATGCAAAATTCCCCCTAATTAAAAGTAGAGGCGCCATTGGTACACTAAGAGAAAACACCATAAGTGTCCGGGGCCCAAGACTGTTCAACAGCCTCCCATCAAGTATTAGGGGAATTACAAATAAACCCCTGGCTGCCTTCAAGAGAGAGCTGGACAGATACCTAAAGTCAGTGCCGGATCAGCCGGGCTGTGGCTCGTACGTTGGACTACGTGCGGCCAGCACTAACAGCCTGGTTGATCAGGCCCTGATCTACCGGGAGGCCTGGTCATGGACCGGGCAGCGGGGGCGTTGATCCCCGGAATAACCTCCAGGTAACCTCCAGGTAACACGGGGGACCAGAAATGTGGGAAGCTAAGATGCCGGAGACTGTATTGGAAAACGTCATGCACCAAAATGATTAGGATATAACCAGGGAGAGAGGAGATGTTGTTGCAGCAAAGCTGTATCTCATATTCACCTTGAACAGTTCAGACACAGGAGATATCACACACAAAAAGCCTCTTGGCGCTAGTCAACACGTCGTCCTGTGTTTTAAATACTTTGTAGAGTTAACAGCCAAACCAAACTTCTAAAAAAGGAATGACACAGGTATTACCTGGAGTTTACCTAGAGAGAGTTCCGGGGGTCAACGCCCCCGCGGCCCTGTCTGTGATCAGGCCTCCTGGTGGATCAGAGCCTGATCAGCCAGGCTGTTACTGCTGGCTGCACGCAATCCAACGCACGAGCCACAGCCCGGCTGGTCAGGTACCGACTTTAGGTGCTTGTCCAGTGCCATCTTGAAAACTGCCAGGGGTCTATTGGTGATCCCCCTTATGTATGCTGGGAGGCAGTTGAACAGTCTCGGGCCCCTGACACTTATTGTATTGTCTCTTAACGTGCTAGTGAAACACCTGTTTTTCATTGGGGGGATGTTGCATCGTCTGCCAAGTCTTTTGCTTTCGTTGCGAGTGATTTTCGTGTGCAAGTTCGGTACTAGTCCCTCTAGGATTTTCCAGGTGTATATAATCATGTATCTCTCCCACCTGCGTTCCAGGGAATACAGGTTAAGGAACTTCAAGCGCTCCTAGTAATTGAGGTGTTTTATCTCCGTTATGCGCGCCATGAAGGTTCTCTGTACATTTTCTAGGTCAGCAGTTTCACCTGCCTTGAAAGGTGCTGTTAGTGTGCAGCAATATTCCAGCCTAGATAGAACAAGTGACCTGAAGAGTGTCATCATGGGCTTGGCCTCCCTAGTTTTGAAGGTTCTCATTATCCATCCTGTCATTTTTCTAGCAGATGCGATTGATACAATGTTATGGTCTTTGAAGGGTATGAGGGGATTCCTGCATAAGGCACAGTGAGAAAGAGAACTAAAAAAAAACAGTAAATTAAATGATGGAGCAAGTGACCACTAAGTGCAGAAAAGCAGAGAAAGAACTTCATACCAAAGGGTAACAAAAATGGAAAAACCAGAGTGAGCCCGTGGTTTACCAAAGCCAAGTGTGCTAGAGCATGGAAAATGTTTAGAAGGCAAAGGACCCAGGAATATAGGGAGCTGAGTCGAAGAGCCAGAAATGAATATACGTGGATAAGGAGAGAAGCCCAGCCTGAATACGAGAATGACATAGCATCAAATGCCATATCTGACCCAAAGTTTATACAACTGCATTAGGAGGAAAACAATAGTGAAGAACCGGGTATTCAGGCTGAGGAAAGGAAGGGAGCTCACAAAGAGTAACCAGGAAGTATGTAAAAAACCTAACACAAGATCTAGAGAAGTATTCACAGTAGAGACAATGGTTCCAGCAAACTGAGGCGGTAGGATGCTCCAACGAGTGCTGGACACACTGCACATAACCAAGGAGGAGGTAAAGAAGCTGCTAGGTGAACTAGATTCCTCGATGGCGGTAGACCAAGATAACATGTTTCCATGAGAGAAAGGAAGCAGAGGAACTGTGTCTGCCCCTAGCAGCAATCTTCAATTAATTTATTGAAACCAGGTAACTGCCTGAGGTATGGAAGACAGCAAATGTTTAAGACAGCTAGTGTTTAAGAAAGTAGAATGATAGACAGCAATAAACCACAGACCACTGTTACTGACATGTATAGTATATAATATCACGGCGAAAATTATCTGGAGAAGAGTGATGGAGCACCTAGGCTGGAATAGCCTAATACATGACAACCAGCACGGTTTCAGGAAAGGGAAATCCTGCATCACGAACCCAATGGAATTCTATGACAAGGAAACAGATGTAAGATAGGAACGAGTGGGATGGTTAGACTGTAAGAAGGCTTTTGACACAGTTCCACAGAAGAGACTCGTTGAAAAACTAGAGGAGCAGGCAAAAATAGGAAGGAAAGTTCTGCAGTGGATCAGGGAATACCTGACAGGAAGGAAACAACGTGTGTTGGTCCAAGACGAGGTGTCAGAGTGCATGCATGTGTCGAGTGGGGTTCTACAAGGGTGAGTCCTAGGTCCAGTGCTGTTTCTCGTAAATCTGAATGACATGACAGAAGGGATATAGTCAGAGGTGTCTCTGCAAACGATGTGAAATTAGTGAGAATACAAGTGAAAGTGGATAATGTAAACCTACAAGGGGATCTCGACAAGCTGCAATCCTGGTCTGACAAATGGCTCCTTGAGTTTACCCCCAGCAAGTGCAAAGTTATGAAGATTGGGGAAGGACATAGGAGACCGCAGACGGAGTACAGCCTAAGAAGTCAAAGGCTGCAAAACTCACTCAAGGAAGAGGATCTTGGGGTAAGCAGCATACTAAGCACATTGCCTGAGGCGCAAATGAACCAAATAACTGCTGCAGCATACGGTCACCTGGCAAACCTGAGAATACCAGATCGACATCTAAGTAAGGAGTCATGCACGGCATTGTACACTGTCCACATCAGGCCCATACTGGAGTATGTACCACCAGTATGGAACCCGCACCTAGTCAAACACGTCAAGAAATTAGAGAAAGTGCAAAGGTATGCAGCAAGAACTGAGGGGTTTGTCCTACGAGTAGAGGTTAAGGGAACTCAACCTGACAACACTGGAACACAAGAGAAATAGGGGGGACATAATAAGAACAAATAAAATACTGAGAGGCACTGACAAGGTGGATCAGGACAGAATGTTCCAGAGTTGGAACAGAGCAACAAGGGGTCAGAACTGGAAGGTGAAGACTCACATGAGTCACAGGGTTGTTAGGAATTTATTCTTTGGCCATAGAGTTGTCAGGAGGTGGAATTATCTGTAGAGTGATATAGTGAAGGCAGGATCCATACATACATTTAAGAGGAAATACGATGAGAGTGAACCTAATGAAGAGGTGGGGCCAGGAGCTATGAATCGACCCCTTCAACCATAAATAGGTAAGTACAAATAGGTAAGTACTCCTCTGACTTTCTCCCTCTCCTCTCCTTTAAATTTCCGTGCAGTTTTCCAATATGTTATGGTTTATTTTCTCTTTGTTTTCGTGCTGGTAGTTGCCGGAGGGAGTGGAGGGCGGGAGAGACTCTTCTCCCTATCTATCCTTGCTTCCTGCTGCACCTAGATAATTCACGATTTTCTTTAATCTTGGTACAAATAGATTAATCCTCTCAGCTGATAGTCTGGCTGTGGATTTCCAAGCCGTCTGCTATCTGTCTTTCATATGTATCCCTCTCTCTCTCTCTCTCTCTCTCTCACTATATTACAATCTCTCACTGACTCACTACAGTTTGTCACCATACCATTTCTTCTTATTCTTAATAATCTTTGCGTTTTCTCAAATAGCTTTCACTTCAAGAGTGTCTTAATATTCTTATTTGTAAGAGAATCAAAGAACATACTTAGCAAATTGTAAGTCAGCGCACATCCTACACATCATCATGTGACACTGAACCTCCTTACAACGTCAAGAGAGTCACGAAACATCATTTTCCTGATCAAGAGTCACAGAATATCCTTCACACCAAGAGAGTTACAGAATATAATTCACTTTTTGAAGAGTCACATAACATTCTTCACATCAAGAATCACAGAACATCATTCACGTCAGTGAAAGTCCTTACTGAGTCTTCTGAGAGGAGCTATCAATTCTGCCTAGGTAAAGGGCTATCGTTTATTATATAAGCGTGTGAGTGAAAAGGGGAAAGGCTTTCACCCCACTCACCACCCCCTTCGAAAACTACTGGCAAGAAAACAGAGAAAACATATACCATATCATATTTAAAAATGACATGAAATTTATAGAAAAGATGAATGTGGAAGAAAGACATGGATAACTACTACCTTCCTTAATTTAGTAACTGTTCCCCCATTTATTTCTCTTGTTAATTCACTGACACTGACAGAAATATTTGTAGCAATGGTTCTACTTCTGG
>NW_027196511.1:0-88294 GCF_038502225.1 Cherax quadricarinatus | reverse complement strand
TGTTGACGTCACTGAAGGTGACCTTCAGCATGGATGAAGCATTGGGTATTTTAGTAATGAAGTCCACCTTGGCCCAAGGGTTCTTTGCTTCGATAGATGACTTGATTTCTTCAGTGGCCTGCACAGTGATAAGGTTGTCGAGTCGCTTGAGGAACACAGTTCTCCTGGCCCTCAGTGCTGGGGAAGTCAAGACAAGAAATCCCTGGTCTCGTAGAGTGGTAGTAGCAGTGGTGGTAAGTAGTTTCTCAGCCTCTGTGTCGTCTGTACAGACGACAACAAAGGCCTCTTTGAGCGATAAAATCGCATTACATTTGACTTGCAGCCTGCCACTAACGACAGCTGCAAGTGCTAGTTTGGACGACTCAATGGTTGTGCCACTCGCTGGTTTGATCTTTACTCTGTTAGAGTAATGCATCGTGAGTAAGCAGTGCAACAGAACTGTGAACAGGGCTAGAAGAAGTGACAGGATGGAGCTTTTTATAGCGCCAAGAGGTGAGACGTAGGCCACTAGGAGAGGTAAGAACTCAGATGTTGAGAGGTCAGGTCCCTCTCAAATCCAGCCCCTCTCACTAGTGGAAGTTGTCGAAGTTGATTGCAGGTCTGTACCAAGATACCCTTGTGTTGCAGTGTCTGACAGATTGAACATTAAAATGGTATAAAATACCGACAGGTTGTTAGGTAAGACACATATGCAACAGTTAGGTATCTTTATTATGAAACGTTTCGCCTACACGGTAGGCTTCTTCAGTCAAGTACAGAAAAGTTGATAGAAGCAGAAGATACTTGAAGACGATGTAATCAGTCCATCACCCTTAAAGTTTTGAGGTGGTCAGTCCCTCAGTCTGGAGAAGAGCATATTGTTTCATACTATGGAACAATGCTCTTCTCCAGACTGAGGGACTGACCACCTCTAAACTTTAAGGGTGATGGACTGATTACATCGTCTTCAAGTATCTTCTGCTTCTATCAACTTTTCTGTACTTGACTGAAGAAGCCTACCGTGTAGGCGAAACGTTTCATAATAAAGATACCTAACTGTTGCATATGTGTCTTACCTAACAACCTGTCGGTATTTTATACCATTTTAATGTTCAATCTGTCAGACACTGCAACACAAGGGTATCTTGGTACAGACCTGCAATCAACTTCGACAACTTCCACTAGTGAGAGGGGCTGGATTTGAGAGGGACCTGACCTCTCAACATCTGAGTTCTTACCTCTCCTAGTGGCCTACGTCTCACCTCTTGGCGCTATAAAAAGCTCCATCCTGTCACTTCTTCTCCATATTGTTTCATACTATGGAACAATGCTCTTCTCCAGACTGAGGGACTGACCACCTCAAAACTTTAAGGGTGATGGACTGATTACATCGTCTTCAAGTATCTTCTGCTTCTATCAACTTTTCTGTACTTGACTGAAGAAGCCTACCGTGTAGGCGAAACGTTTCATAATAAAGATACCTAACTGTTGCATATGTGTCTTACCTAATGCCCTGACTAGGTTGGGGCATTGGCTTAAGCCGGTAGAAGAATTGGACCTGCCTCGCATGGGCCAGTAGGCCTGCAGCAGTGTTCCTTCTTGCTTATGTTCTTATGTTGTCAGGAATTACCACTGTCTCATTCACACTAACTGAATTACCTTTGTCTCCCATACTAAAACAGCTACTACCCCAGTCTCAAAAACAGAAAGCAGAACTACCACAGAAATACACTCAGGAACCTTGAACTACCCGTATTTTGCACCCAACAAGTTGAATTCCCCCTTTCGCATGCACAGTAATCTGAACATTAAAATGGTATAAAATACCGACAGGTTGTTAGGTAAGACACATATGAAACAGTTAGGTATCTTTATTTCGAAACGTTTCGCCTACACAGTAGGCTTCTTCAGTCGAGTACAGAGTTGATAGAAGCAGAAGAGACTTGAAGACGATGTAATCAGTCCATCACCCTTAAAGTCTGAAACAATGCTCTTCTCCAGACTGAGGGACTGACCACCTCAAAACTTTAAGGGTGATGGACTGATTACATCGTCTTCAAGTCTCTTCTGCTTCTATCAACTCTGTACTCGACTGAAGAAGCCTACTGTGTAGGCGAAACGTTTCGAAATAAAGATACCTAACTGTTTCATATGTGTCTTACCTAACAACACAGTAATCTGAACTACCAGCACTCACAGCATGCAGAACCACCACTGCTCGCTCACAGCATGCTGAACTACCACTGTTTCACTCAGCATGCTGAACTACCACTATTTCACTCATAGAGGCTAAAACGTTGTGTAGTTCTAAAAATAGGTTAAATAAATGCATGAGTGGGTGTGGGACCTGACTAGCTTGTGCTACTAGAACTGATGCTGTGCTCCTTCCTTAAGTGGAAGTGACCTACTAGGTGGGTCATTAGGCTAATTCAGGGAGGGAACATGGACCTGCTTCGCGTGGGTCAGTGGGCCTCCTGCGGTGTTCTTTCTTGTGTTCGTATGTTCTTATGAGTGGGTGTGGGTGGGTGTAAAATGGACCTGACTAGCTACTAGGTCGGACACAGTGCTAATCCCTTAAATGATGTGTCTGACCTCACTAGGTCAGGGCATTGGCTTAAGCCAGTGGGGAGAATTGGAGCTGCCTCGCATAGACGAGTAGACCTATTGCAGTGTTCCTTATTTCTTATGTTCTTATGTTCTTATGAGGGCAAATATTCTATTAGTAGGATGGATTTGTGAAGGACCTGCCTAGTATGGGCCAACAGGCCCGTACTAGGCATTGGAGTGTTATGTGGAGTCTGCAGTGTTCCCTTACCTGACCACACCCTCCAGTGACATGACCCACACCTCCTGTGACTTGGCCCACACCTCCTGTGACTTGACCCACACCTCCTGTGACTTGACCCACACCTACCTACTATGCTGCACCTCTATGCTTTTACTGCCATCCAGACTTATAGAAGCCTGTCTCACCTTTTTCCATAAATTACCAATTTCTATTCCTTATTGAGTACTTGATCGCATATTCTTTATCGTACTAGGAGAGTTGGACCATTCACAATCAGCTTGGCGGTTATTTGGAAACCAAAACCCACACCCAACAACCACGCATAGGTGAATACAGTATTTGCAATACAGCCTGTAGGTTGCCCAGCTTGATGTGATGTCCTGCATAGATCCACCTCTGTTTCTTCTCGATATATAATGTACCCTATTCACTGTATTTCTTTCACTGGTCACACATTTGTTTCACTTTATTATCTTTCTTGGGTGACACGGGGCAAGGTCACCTGGAGCACACTAGGCTTGCCCACTCTGAATCTGCCACCAAGTATCACTTTCTAGATCACTTATAAAATTGTGGCTCTCAACACACTTACGTGGTTCAGGCAAATTGTAAATCACTTCAAGAATTGTTCACTACTCTGACACACTTAGTGAACCTTGCAGTACACTTGGGTAGCACTCAAAAACGCTTATATTCGCAGAGCATGGAAAGCGTGACTGGCGATCGCGGTGTCCCTACTGTGTATGTACTCACCTAATTGTACTCACCTAATTGTGGTTGCAGGGGTCGAGACTCAGCTCCTGGCCCCACCTCTTCACTGATCGCTACTGGGTCCTCTCTCTCTCTGCTTCCCGAGCTTTGTCATACCTCTTCTTAAAACTATGTATAGTTCCTGTGTGTGTGTGTGTGTGTACTCACCTATTTGTACTCGCCTATTTGTGGCTGCAGGGGTCGAGTCATTGCTCCTGGCCCCGCCTCTTCACTGATTGCTACTAGGTCCTCTCTCTCCCTGCTCCATGAGCTTTATCATACCTCGCCTTAAAACTATGTATGGTTCTCGCCTCCACTACTTCACTTTCTAGGCTATTCCACGGCTTGACTACTCTGTGACTGAAGAAATACTTCCTAACATCCCTTTGATTCATCTGAGTCTTCAACTTCCAATTGTGACCTCTTGTGTCTGTGTCCCATCTCTGGAACATCCCGTCTTTGTCCACCTCGTCTACTCCGCGCAGAATTTTATATGTCGTTATCATGTCTCCCCTGACCCTCCCGGCCTCCAGTGTCGTCAGGCCGATTTCCCTCAACCTTTCTTCGTAGGACAATCCCCGTACCTCTGGGACTAGTCTTGTTGTGTGTGTGTGTGTGTGTGTGTGTGCCTGTCTCAGTGTTGTTATTGACTAAATACCACTTGTTCATGGTTACAATAATACAAAATACTGCTCGTAAACAAAACAGGTAGGAGGATGAAATTACCTCTGAAGCATCCACTCCATCGATTGTCCTAGATCATTGCACAACACCTAGGACTGCTGGGTGCGTGATGCTTGTAGGATTGTATGGTCTCGTGGGTATTTTGCACCCAACAAGTTGAATTCCCCCTGTCGCATGCACAATAATCTGAATTACCAGCACTCACAACATGCGGAACTACCACTGCTCACTCATAGCATGCTGAACTATCACTGTTTCACTCATAGCATGCTGAACTACCACCACTCACAGCATGCTGAACTACCACCACTCACAGCATGCTGAACCACCACCACTCACAGCATGCTGAACTACCACCACTCACAGCATGCTGAACTACCACAACTCACAGCATGCTGAATTACTACCACTCACAGCATGCTGAACTACCACCACTCACAGAATGCTGAACTACCACCACTCGCAGCATGCTGAATTACCACACTCACAGCATGCTGAGCTACCACCACTCACAGCATGCTGAACTACCACCACTTACAGCATGCTGAACTACCACCACTCACAGCATGCTGAACCACCACCACTCACAGCATGCTGAACTACCACCACTCACAGCATGCTGAACCATCACCACTCACAGCATGCTGAACTACCACTACTCACAGGATGCTGAACCACCACCACTCACAGCATGCTGAACTACCACCACTCACAACATGCTGAAACACCACCACTCACAGCATGCTGAACTACCACTACTCACAGGATGCTGAACCACCACCACTCACAGCATGCTGAACTACCACCACTCACAGCATGCTGAACTATCACCACTCACTGCATGCTGAACCACCACCACTCACAGCATGCTGAACTACCACTACTCACAGGATGCTGAGCCACCACCACTCACAGCATGCTGAACTACCACTACTCACAGGATGCTGAACCACCACAACTCACAGCATGCTGAACCACCACCACTCACAGCATGAACTACCACCACTCACAGCATGCTGAATCACCATCACTCACAGCATGCTGAACGAACGGTGTCTTGCACACCGTAAGTTCTACTATTTTACTCACAGTCAGTTGCACTACACTTGTCTCACACACAGTAAGTTGAACTATCTCATTCACTCACACAGTAAATTAAGCTACAGCAATACGTACAGTGATTTCAACTACCACTGTCTCATTTAGCATACAATAAGTGGAACTATGTCTAACATAAAGCAAGTTGATCTAAACATGTCTCACAAATGATGCTGAACTTCCCCTGTCTCACACAGAGTTGAACAGCAACTGTCTCACACAGAGTTGAACAGCAACTGTCTCACACAGAGTTGAACAGCAACTGTCTCACACAGAGTTGAACAGCAACTGTCTCACACAGAGTTGAACTACATCTGTCTCACACAGAGATGAACTACAACTGCCTCACACAGAGATGAACTACAACTGTCTCACACAGAGTTGAGCTAAAACTGTCTCACACAGAGTTGAACTTCAACTGTCTCACACAGAGATGAACTACAACTGTCTCACACAGAGATGAACTACAACTGTCTCACACAGAGATGAACTACAACTGTCTCACACAGAGTTGAGCTAAAACTGTCTCACACAGAGTTGAACTTCAACTGTCTCACACAGAGATGAACTACAACTGTCTCAAACAGAGATGAACTACAACTGTCTCACACAGAGATGAACTACAACTGTCTCAAACAGAGATGAACTACAACTGTCTCACACAGAGATGAACTACAACTGTCTCACACAGAGTTGAGCTAAAACTGTCTCACACAGAGTTGAACTTCAACTGTCTCACACAGAGATGAACTACAACTGTCTCACCCACAGAGATGAACTACAACTGTCTCACACAGATGAACTACAACTGTCTCACACACAGTTGAACTACAACTGTCTATCACAGAGATCAACTACAACTGTCTCACACAGAGTTGAACTACAACTGTCTCACACAGAGATGAACTGCAACTGTCTCACACAGAGATGAACTACAACTGTCTCACACAGAGATGAACTACAACTGTCTCACACAGAGATGAACTACAACTGTCTCACACACAGATGAACTACAACTGTCTCACACACAGATGAACTACAACTGCCTCATACACATGAACTACAACTGTCTCACACAGAGATGAACTACAACTGTCTCACACACAAATGAACTACAACTGTCTCACACAGAGATGAACTACAACTGTCTCACACAGAGATGAACTACAACTGTCTCACACACAAATGAACTACAACTGTCTCACACAGAGATGAACTACAACTGTCTCTCACAGAGATCAACTTCAACCGTCTCACACACAGTTGAACTACAACTGTCTCACACAGAGATGAACTACAACTGTCTCACACAGAAATGAACTACAACTGTCTCACACAGAGATGAACTACAACTGTCTCACTCAGAGATGAACTACAACTGTCTCACACACAGATGAACTACAACTGTCTCACACACAGATGAACTACAACTGTCTCACACACAGATGAACTACAACTGTCTCACACGCAGAAGAACTACAACTGCCTCACACACAGATGAACTACAACTGTCTCACACACTGATGAACTACAACTGCCTCACACACAGATGAACTTCAAGTGTCTCTCACACAGATGAACTGCTCCTTGGCTCACCCTCAGTAAGCTGATCTTCCTCTGTCTCCCTCACAGTAATTTGACGTATATCTGTCTCTCTGACAGTAGCCTGAACTACACCTGTCTCAATTTTAAGAATATAAAAAAGGCGCAGCACAGCAGTGGGCTTATTGGCCTGCGGCAGAGCATTTTCAGTGGTTCCCAATGAATATGCTTTGTTAAGCCTATTAACTCATGTGCAAGGCCTTCTTAAATCCAACCCTTCTCAACCAAACTTAAAATTGAAGTTACACAAGATTTTAGCTTCAAGGACGCTACTCAGGAAGACTGTTCCCTCATCGACGACTCTATTTCAAAACCAATACATTCCTATATCCTTTCTAATTCTAAACTTATCCAATTTGTAATCTTTATTTTGAGATTTTTCTTGGAGGAATATCCTCAGGCCCTTATTTATATCTCCTTTGTTGACGCTCAGCTTCCACTTAAATACTTTAGTCATGCCTCGCTTCTTCCTAAGTCTTACAACAGAATGTAGTTTAAGGGATTGCAAACTTTCTTTGTATGGAAGATTTCTTATACAATGGATTAATTTTATTATTATTCTATGAATGTTTTCTAACGAATTTATGTCAAACGTGTTATATGGAGACCAAAACTGAGCTACATAATCTATGTGAGGCCTTACTAATGATGTGTTGAGCTGTAGTATAACCTCTGGACTCCTGTTGATTATGCTTCTTGATGTAAATCCTAGTAATCTGTTTGCCTTACAACATACGCTTAGGCATTGCTCTCTTGGCCTCAGGTTCTCCGTAACCATAAATCTTTATCGCATTCTGTATGACCAAGTTCTATATTATTTAGTTTATAAGTGCTAGGGATTATATTCATTCCCGAGCTTCATGACTGCGTTTTTCTACATTGAACTGCATCTGCCACTTTTCAGACCATGGCATGAGTTTGTCAAAATCTTCCTGAAGTACTGTAGAATCTTCCTCTGAATCATTTATCCTGCCTATTTTTGTATCGTCAGCAAATCTGCTCATTACACTTGTAATTTCCTCGTCAAAGTCAAAGTCATTAACGTATATGGTAAACAACTATGGGCATCAAACTGACTGTTGTGGAACGCCACTTGTGACTCATCCCCACTCACATTTTACCTCAGTCATGCACATTCTCTGCTTCTTGTTTGCGACTTGATCCATGACAGAACTTTTCCTTCAATATCATTAGCTGCCACTTATGACACTGTAATGTTACATTATTTATTTGAGACTCGCCATAAAAAAAATCAAGGATATTTCATTCTCCTTTCCTGGAGTGTACCTGAAAAGGGTCTCGGGGTTCAACGCCCCCTCGGCCCGGTCCGAGACCAGGCCTCGTAGTGGATCAGTGTCTGATTAACCAGGCTGTTACTGCTGGCAGCACTCAAACTGACGTACGAACCACAGCCCGGCTGGTTAGGTACTGACTTTAGGTGCCTGTCCAGTTCCTTCTTAAAGACAGCCAGGAGTCTATTGGCAATCCCCCTTAAGAATGCTGGTAGGCAGTTGATCTGTCTTGGGCCCTGGACACTTACTATGTTGTCTTTCATTGTACTTGTGGCGCCCCTGCTGTTCACTGGGGAAATGTTGCATCTCCTGCCGAGTCATTTGCTTTCACAAGGAGTGATTTTCGTGTGCAAGTTTGGTACTAATCGCTCTAGGATTTTCCACATGAATAATATCATGTACCTCTCTTGCCTGTGTTCCAGGGAATACAAATCAAGGAACTTCAACCGTCTTCAGAAATTTAGGTGCCTTATCATATTTATTTGTGCCATGAAAGTTCTCTGTGAACTCTCCAGGTCAACAATTTCACCAGCCTTGAAAGGAGCAGTTAGTGTACAGCAGTATTCCAGCCTAGAGAAAACAAGCGATTTGAAGAGAATCATCATGAGCTTGGCGTTCCTAGTTTTGAAGGTTCTTTTTTTTTTATCCATCCTGTCATTTTAATAGCAGATACAGTAAATACGGTGCTGTGGTCTTTGATACAGTTTTAATATCTTCAAGTTTTCCATACCAGAGTAGTTGAAATTTCGCTTCATTGAACTTCATATTGTTTAGAGTGGCCCATTTGAAGATTCGGTTGATGTCCGCTTGGAGTCTTGCGGTGTCGTCCATGGAGGTCGCTGTCATGGTAATTCGGGTGTCCTCCGCAAAGGAAGACACGGAGCTATGGCTTATTTCTCTCTCTATGTCAGATATAAGGATGAGGAATCAGATGGGAGCTAGTACTCTCCCTTATAGAACACTGTTTTTCACAGTACCTGCTTCGGACTTTACTCTGTTTACTATTACTTTGTGCTCTATATGTCAGGAAGTTAAAGATCCATCTTCCAACTTTACCTGTTATTCCTTTATCACGCATTTTGTGCCCTGTTAGACCATGGTCACACTTGCCGAAGGCTTTTGCGAAGTCTGTGTATACTACATCTGTATTTTATTTATCCTCAACAGCATCCAGGACCTTGTCATAATGATTCAGTAGCTGGGACAGGCAGGAGTGACCTGCTCTAAACCCGTGTTTCCCTGAATTGTGTAATTGATGGGTATCTAGGTGGTTGGCGATCGCGTTTCTTAGAACCCTTTCAAAGATTTTTATGATATGGGATGCTAGTGCGATCAGTCTGTAGTTCCTCGCAATTGCTTTACTGCCACGTTTGTGGAGTGGGACTATGTCTACTTTTTTTAGTGTGTGTTGAATGACCCCTGTGTCCATGCTTCCTCTCCATAGAATGAAGAAGGCACGCGACAGGAGCTTCTTGCAATTCTTGATTAACACGGAGTTCCATGAGTCTGGGCCTGGGGCAGAGTGCATGGGCATGTCATTCATTGCCTTTTCAAAGTCTTGTCTTGTTAGGATATATATCAGAGATTTTTGAGATGACCAAGTTTTGGGCCTCGTTTATAAAGAATTCATTTTGGATTGCCGACCCTTAGTCTGGGAGCCAGCTTGTTAAACACTAGTCGTATTGGGACTTTAGTATCTCACTCATTTCTTGGCTGTCATCTCTGTTTGTCCCATCTCGCCTAAGCAAGGGAACAATACTGGATTTTTCCCCCCCTAGTTTTGGCATAATATAAGAAGTATTTTGATTTTTTTCAATTTCCTTTATGGCTTTTAGTTCTTCGCGAAAATCGTGTCTCCTGTAACTCTCCTTCAGCATAAGTTTGATATTTGCAATTTCATTGACCAGCATCTCCCTTCATATTCCACACATACTGGCTCCTCTCAGCAGATCTGTGACTCTTTACCTTCGTCTGTAAAGGGAGTGTCTCTCTCTTGCTAGCTTACATCTTCACTTTCTTTTTCTTAATGGAATGTGTCTTGAGCAGATCTCAAGAACCATATAGTTTGTTTTCTCTAGGCTAAGGTTTGCAAGCATGTTATTTAGAATATCTTCTTGTTTCATTTAGGACATGGTTGACTTATTCCCATTGTATACTTTTGTTAATGAAGTTGAATTTTGTGAAGACACCCTCATGACTGATCACATTTAGCTGGTCAGGAGCATTGTACTCACGTAGCTGTACTCACCTGGTTGTGGTTGCAGAGGTCGAGTCATAGCTCCTGGCCCTGCCTCTTCACTGGCCGCTACTGCATCACTCTCCCATCAACATGAGCTTTATCATACCTCTTCTTAAAGCTATGTATGAATCATGCCTCTACTACATGGCTTCCCAAACTATTCCACTTCCTGACGCCTCTTGTGGTATACTGAGGTCAGTGATCAATTTCTTCTTGTATGACAGTTCGAGGCTCTTCGACACCATCCAGTTCACTGGATGGTGTCGAAGTTCAATCTCGTCAGGTAAAATCTCGTCAATACTCAACATCACCTTCACCTGTGGTCATACCTGTCCTAAGCTGTTTGGGATTAGCGTGGGGTGTTACCTAGCACAAAGGCTTGTTGTACTGTTTTAGAATCTCATGTTAAAGTGTTGAAGAAGGAGATTATACTTCTTCAGGGGGAAAATAGGAAGCTGAAGCTTTAGATGGGTTTGGGAGTGAGTGTGAGATGGTGGTAGCTGGTGAGGAGTAAAAAGTTACCAGCAGTGATTTGGAGACTGCCACCCACTTTAAGTGGCAAGTGGTTCACAATTCAGGAAGAAGGATGATAAGGAAGGTTAATAGAGATGATGTGAAGATAGGAAATCGATTCTCTGTTCTCCAGGATGAGTGAACTTCAGTGGTTATTTATTTATTTATTACAATTTGTGCACACATACAGAGGTACAAAAAAAATACAGATAAGAGCAGCATGCCAAAGCCACTTAGTGAGATTAAAGTTGCCACTGACTCCCCTGCTTGTCACGGTAAGAATATTCTGATTGTGGGAGATTCTCAGGTAAGATATATGGACCGTGCTTTTTGTAACAGAGATAGAAAGGTCAGACAGAGGGTGCGCCTCCCAAGAGCTGGTGTTGGTGATATAGTCAGCAGATTGGATAATATTATGTCAGGTAATAGGAACAAGCCAATTATCTGTCTTAGTGTTGGTGGTAATGACATCGGGATGGGCAGGAGACAGGAGCTGCTGGATAAGTACAGGTCAGCCATAGAAGCAGTTAGGTCTGAAGGAGGGATCCCAATCATATGTAGCATCTTGCCTATAAAGGGAGTGGGCAATTAATGGATGTTTAGGGCAATTGGTATAAATTGCTAGCTAGACAGGTACAGCAAAGAACCTGCAATCCCGTCCATTGATAACTTGTGACATGTCTATAACTTTAAAGTGATAGGTTATAGAGGTGTGGGTGTTTGTGGGAAACAATCAGGCTGCAATACTAGGGTTGAAAACAGCAGATATAACCAGGATACCTCAGATATATGTTTAAAAGGCAATATTCAAAATAAAGTTCCTAGTAAAGGCAAAACAAATGATCAACAAAGAGAGATAGTAGAAAGCAACTAGTGACTAGCTCCCTTAAGGTTTCCTATACAAATAGTTGGAATCTAAGAAATAAAATAGATGAGCTAAGATTACTTGCACGTGAAGGTAATATAGATATTATTGCTATAACAGAGACTTTGTTCAACTTGAAACATAGAGAAATTCCTACTGAATGCAACATACAGGATTATAAACTATTCCATACTGAAAGGGTCAATAGGAATGTTGGTGGAGTGGTGATGTATGTGAGGGATAATTTAAATTGTTGTCTTAGACATGATATAAGATCAGAAACATCGGACATAGAATCTGTTTGGCTACAGTTTCTCGAGGGCCGAGAAAATTAAATTTTGGGTGTGATTTATAGGCCCACATACCTTGATAGAGAGTGCAGTAAGTTGCTATGGGACGAAATTCATAAGGTATCTAGATATGAAAATGTTGCGTAAATGGGAAATTTTAACTTTAGACAAATTGATTGGAACAATGTGACAATAAATCTTGAGTCTGGTGACTTTCTTGATACTGTTCAGGATTGCTTTTTAATACAATTTGTTACAGAACCAACTAGAGGAAACAATCTACTTGACTTGGTTCTTGCCAACATAGAATCAGTAGTTAATAATCTTGAGGTTAATGACTAACTTGGGGTAAGCAATCACAAATCACTTAGTTTCAATATATCACGGAGTTACCCGGATAACTGCAATCAAATCTGTGTTCCAGACTTTCGCTTCGCCGATTTCATGAAACTGAAAGATTACCTGGGTGGGCTAAATTGGGATGTCCTGGCTATGGGTCAGGTATGTGGCCTTGGTTGCCAATATGACATTTTTGAGAGAATAGTTCTAGCTGCCCAGACAACTATTGTTCCGAGTACGGAAATTAGATCTAACAAAAATTACCCCAAATGAATGAACAATAGATTAAAACATCTCATTGGTCAAAAGAGTCATATATAGGCATATCAAAAGAGGGGAGGGGCAGTAAAGAAATCAATATATCCAATTAAAGAGAGAAATAAAAAAAGGAATAAGAAAAGCAAAAAGGGATTAAGAGGCTATGGTCGCAAGGGATTCGAAGACTAACCCAAAAGGGTTCTTTCAGGTATGCAGAATTAAGGGTGATGGACTGATTACATCGTCTTCAAGTCTCTTCTGCTTCTATCAACTTTTCTGTACTCGACTGAAGAAGCCTACTGTGTAGGCGAAACGTTTCAAAATAAAGATACCTAACTGTTGCATATGTGTCTTACCTAACAACCTGTCGGTATTTTATACCATTTTAATGTTCAATCTGTCAGACACTGCAACACAAGGGTATCTTGGTACAGACCTGCAATCAACTTCGACAACCTCTACTAGTGAGAACGGCTGGATTTGAGAGGGACGTGACCTCCCAACATCTGAGTTCTTACCTCTTCTAGTGACCTACGTCTCACCTCTTGGCGCTATATAAGGCTCCATCCTGTCACTTCATCTCCATATTGTTTCATACTATGGAACAATGCTCTTCTCCAGACTGAGGGACTGACCACCTCAAAACTTTAAGGGTGATGGACTGATTACATCGTCTTCAAGTCTCTTCTGCTTCTATCAACTTTTCTGTACTCGACTGAAGAAGCCTACTGTGTAGGCGAAACGTTTCAAAATAAAGATACCTAACTGTTGCATATGTGTCTTACCTAACAACCTGTCGGTATTTTATACCATTTTAATGTTCAATCTGTCAGACACTGCAACACAAGGGTATCTTGGTACAGACCTGCAATCAACTTCGACAACATCTACTAGTGAGAACGGCTGGATTTGAGAGGGACCTGACCTCCCAACATCTGAGTTCTTACCTCTTCTAGTGACCTACGTCTCACCTCTTGGCGCTATATAAGGCTCCATCCTGTCACTTCATCTCCATGAATAGATTACGTGAATAGATTACGTATTCAGGATATAGAACTTGAGTGGACAGGCTCCTACCTGTACTTGGGAATCTACATTGATAAAAAGCTGACCTTTCAGAAACAGGCCGAGTATATCAGGTCACGTGCTCTACTCAGACTCAACGCCATGAGAGCCATGACGAGGCACCGTGCAGGGGCAAGCAAAGATGTACTTCGCTTGTACTATATACAAGCTATACGCTCGCTCATTGACTACGGCGCACCGGCGTTAGCTCATCTCTTCCCGCAGAGCAGGCAAAGAGTGGAGGTCGTACAAAATCAGGCGATAAGAACTATGCTTGGGGCCCCCATCTGGACCAACACAGTATGTCTCAGATCTGAGGCCCGGCTTCCTTCCCTGGCTGACAGAGTAAGATACATAAACGCCTGCAAAGTGGCCACGATTCTGCACAGGCAGCAAGGTACCCCACTAAGGAGACGGATATTGACAACCATGTCACAAGATCCCACACTCTTCACGGACTACTCCTGGATTCGTTCGTTTTGTGCTGCTGGGCGGAAGCTGCTGCCTGTACAACTACTCCTTGAGAAGAGTTGTGACCTTCCTCTTGCTGGGTACCATCCAACACCTCCCTGGCGCCCAGATCCAGCCGATGTTTGTATCATGCAGCTACCCATCTCTAAGCGTCTCTGCAGTCAAGACACCCTCAGCAATCATGCTGAGACAAGCATGGCACTGGCAGAGGGAGGCACATGTGCAGTGTATTTCACAGATGGTTCTGTCGACCCTGACAGGAAGAGAGCAGCAGCTGGACTGTACCACAATGGTCACACACAAGGCTGGCGACTCCCTGACCACTGCACGATCCTTCAAGCTGAGCTGGTGGCGATTCAGCAGGCATTGTCACATGCCCTACGACATCGACTCCGACCTGTCATACATGTTGATTCCACGTCTGCAATCAATGCCCTCTCCCATCCTCAACCACAGGACAATGTTCACCTCATCACATCGATCCTGAGCATAATGACAGCCTTAGAATTTCAGGGTAACAGATCGACATTGAACTGGATCCCCAGCCATGCTGGCATCCGGGGAAATGAGGCGGCAGATGATGCAGCCAAGGCAGCAACAGACTATCCACATGTTGCGATTACTGTCCCAATCAGCCTACGACAGACCAAACTGTTGGCTGCCAGAGCCATGAAACTTTTGGGGGAGGTCTTAGGTGATACCCCATCTCAACAGTGGTACCGAGCAGCGACTCAGGGAGAACCCCCTCCATATGATAGAAGCTGGTCCAGAGCGCAGTGTACCGCCATCCATCGGCTTCGTTTGGGCTTTCCCACAGCCAAGATGATGGTAGACAAGGCTGAGGAGGAGATGTGCCAGTACTGTCAGCACGTTGTCCAGCGGCCCCTAACACACTATCTTCTGGAGTGCGAAGTTACTGAGACACTCCGCAGGCAACTAGGAGTGATATTCCCTCCCGAAGAGGAACCAGAGATGACTGCGGCCACACTAGTGTACCATGGAGTCAACGAACCAAACAAGCTGTTACCTGTGATAAGGACATATCCTCCTCCTCGCTATTGTCCATAGTTAGGAGTACATACGGTGTTGTCGCTTATGAGATGCACCAGTTGAACTGACCAGAAGAGTGCTTGAACAGCATATGTCGCATCATTGTAGAAACCTTTCTCCCTCGGGAGCCAGAGACGGGTCATCGCAAGATTGAGACCCGTGCCAGGACTACGGTCTTGGCGAACATTATACATACACATACTTCATCTCCATATTGTTTCATACTATGGAACAATGCTCTTCTCCAGACTGAGGGACTGACCACCTCAAAACTTTAAGGGTGATGGACTGATTACATCGTCTTCAAGTCTCTTCTGCTTCTATCAACTTTTCTGTACTCGACTGAAGAAGCCTACTGTGTAGGCGAAACGTTTCAAAATGAAGATACCTAACTGTTGCATATGTGTCTTACCTAACGAGGATGACAAAGTTAATCCCATGTATCAGAAATCTTCCCTTTGAGTATAGACTGAGGGCCCTGAATCTGCACTCTCTCGAATGGCGTAGAATTAGGGGGGATATGTCTCACGAAATCGTAATGACACGATTCCAAACAATCCATACCACGGGCGGGGATAGAACCCGTGATCAGAGAATCTCAAAACTCCAGACCGTCGCGTTAGCCACTGGACCAGCTAGCTACAATAAGATTCGTCCAACTTAGGTCCCTGAATCTACACTCTCTAGAAAAGCGTAGAATTAGGGGAAGATATGATTAAGGAGTATAAATGGAAAACAGGAACTAATAGAAAGGCTGTAAATAGCGTGCTTAAAATATCTAACATAGACAGGACTGGCAATGGCTTTAAACTGGACAAATTCTGATTCAGGAAGGATTGAGGAAAGCACTGGTTTGGTAATAGAGTTGTTGATGGGTGGAACAAACTCCCGAGTACCGTCATAGACGCTAAGATGAAGTGTAGTTTTAAAAATAGGTTGGATAAATACATGAGTGGGTTGTTAGGTAAGACACATATGCAACAGTTAGGTATCTTCATTTCGAAACGTTTCGCCTACACAGTAGGCTTCTTCAGTCGAGTACAGAAAAGTTGATAGAAGCAGAAGAGACTTGAAGACGATGTAATCAGTCCATCACCCTTAAAGTTTGAGGTGGTCAGTCCCTCAGTCTGGAGAAGAGCATTGAAGGAGACACTTCAAAACACTCAGTTCACGGAGTTCACTACCTTATCACAAGATAGGCGCATGGCTTCTGCCGAAAAGAAGAGGCCACAATGCTCCATGAACACGACGGAGGACTCGGATTTGGAAATGTGGGGCGCAATTCTAGCGAAGAAGTTGCGAGAGGAAGAGGAAGATCCTGCTCACATTGTAGCAGATCTGACAGTTCCAACCATGGAGCCAGCGACAATGGAAACAGGGGAGGAAATAAACACCCCAACCCCCGAAAACCAAGAGGGATGGAACACTGTGGACAACAAGATGAAGCGCAGTCCGTCCAAGGAGCAGGCAAACCAGCTCAACCGACCTGGCAAATTCAAGGTGAAGTCTTACGGGGACCACAGAACCCACTATGGCGTTGTTTCATACCTGGAATCACGACACAACCTGAAGTTCAAGATATGGTTCAACTTGAGGGGAGAACCAATATTGACTCCTCTCAACAAGGAAATGTATACCACCTTGAAAAGAGTCTTGGAGACAGATCGCTCATTCACCCTGGAGGAACTGGACTCTCGGCAGAAAATCACCAAGGGTGTAGTGATGCAATACCCGCTGATGATGCCCATCGAGGCAGTAGCAGCTCACCCCAGTGTGGTGTCAGCTCAACGTCTCAAGGCAAAGACGGCAGGCAACGCACCAACCCGACAGGTCCTCATTCAGCATGTAGGACCACTGCCATCCCAGCTGGACCTCGGTTCTTGGAGCAAGTACGATGTCAGGACCTTCACAGCAGAACCAGTTCGCTGTTTCAAGTGTCAGCGTTACGGACTCCTGGGTGCACTCTGTCCGAACAGAGTAATCTGCGGTGTCTGCAGCCAGCACCACCCTACCGAGGAATGCATCACCAAGCTGAAAAATGCATCGCCACCCACTCCACAATGCCCGAACTGCAGGCAGAAACATCATGCTTGGAATCCTCGATGTCCCGAGAGGCTCGCCAGAATTCAAGGAGTCTGGAAGACGCCAAGAACTCGGCAACAGGCTACGACGGATCATCACTCTCAGCAGACGATGGGTGCAGAGAACGCTGCCATACCGCAGATCTCTCAGCAGCTAACCCAAGTCAATGCCCAGGAATTCCCAACCCTCGAAGTCTCAACCAGGCGTCAAGGTCAAGAACCTCCTGCACCACTACCTCAACGAAGAAACAGAAACAAGAGGAACAGGAGGCGTCAACAGGGTGCATCTGGTCAATGCGATCAGCAGGTGGCACCAAACGAGCCCCCTCCGGTCATAGCACAACAACGCAGGCACTCCTTACCCGGCACAGGCGCTTTGCAGACTCAACTGGCACCTCACCAGCAGATCCCGGCTACCCAACAGCAACAGACCACGGTACTTGCAATAAAGAAATCCAACCCTCAGCAGTCCCTACAGACCACAACAGCCCAATGTTTCGAATCCAACCCCAAATCAGGCTCTCACCAGGGAGGATCTCGTAACACTCATCAAGGTGTTCACGGAACTTATTTGCAACACAATCAATTCCACGGAACAACAGAGCACATTCCGGCAGATGGTCAATACGCTCCTGAGAGTGTGTTTGCTGACCGAGGAGGAGACAGTGGATGCCATGAATTTGCAGGTTCTCGGAGCGGGCAGGACTCAGTCTCCAGCTCAGGAAACAACAGCAACGGAATAACCTCGGTACCAAATCACACCCTCAAGGTTCTGCAATGGGCCTAAGGAGCAAACAGCACCTCTTGCTGGAGGCAGTAATTCGGGATCGGGTTGACATCGTCTTGCTACAAGAAACTCTGACTGTCCCGACTATGTGCCCAAGACTACCCGGTTTTGCTGGGTATTTTCGGCACATGGACCCGAGCGTTCACTGCAGAGGCACAGCTGTATTTGTATCCAATACAATACCTCACGAGGTTATAGCCAACCCTTTGGACTGTGGGGAGGATGTCGAGGTACAGGCCATCCTTGTGCACATACCTGGGGCGCCCATTACCATCTATAACATCTACAAGAACCCAAGACACACCCTCGACATTGCAGAGCTCCTCGCACTAGCACGCACTGAGTGTATTATTGTTGGTGGAGATTTCAACGCACATCACCCAATACTGCACTCTCACTCAGCAACCAATGCTGCTGGCAGACACATAGCAATGCTCCTACACGATATTCCAGAGGTAAAGTTGCTAAACAATGGAGACCCCACACACCTGTTGGGTGGCTGCCTCGACCTTACCTTTGGGTCAAGACAACTCGCAGCAAGAGCCACATGGGAAACTCATCCTCACCTTGTCAGTGACCACTTTGCAGTGATCACCACCTTCAACATCAACAGGCCTCCCACAGTTGTGCTGCCTCCTAGATGGGACGTAAAGAGGGCCAACTGGAAGGTGTTCCAGGATTATCTTCATGACTGGTGGTCCACATACTCTCTATCTGAAGACTGTGATACGGCTGAACAGGAGCTAATCACTGTTCTCATCCAGGCAGCAGAGTGCGCAATTCCAAAGAAGTCCGCAGGACGCACTCACAAAAGAGACTGGTGGTTCTAAAACGACGAGGTGAGGGAGCAGAACCACCGCATCAACTCTTTTAGGAAGCTATACAGGCGTAACCCTACGGCAGAGAACAGGAATACTCTGAGAGCCATTGTGCAGCATGCCCGCAGAATCTCTCTCAGAGTAGAAACTGAGAAATGGCTGGAGTGGTGCTCAACATTCGGGCATCACACCACCTTATCTGAGATATGGGGCAAGCTCAACATAGCAACAGGCAAGAGCAAGCCGAGGCCACCAGCACACCCGAACCCATCCCAGGAAGCAGAGAAACTAGTGGAGCTTTTCACTTCCAGGGGAGCCTCCACTCAGCTCCCACAGGACATCCGGAATATACAGACGGATCTTCTGCCACAGCGCCAGCTAACGATACAAGCTGCATGTGAATCGGAAGATGTGACTGATGTAGACCTTACGGACTTGGAACTCCGACGTGCCATTAAGAACACAGGTGACACTGCCCTGGGCATCGACGGTGTTACGTACTCCATGATTGCACGGGCTGGGCAGAGTGGATGGGAGGCCATACTAGACGTCATTAACAAGTCGTGGAGGGCCAGGACACTCTCAGCAGCTTGGAAGAAAGCTACAATCGTACCAATTCCAAAGCCCAAGGACCCAGACAGTATGAGACCAGCTGACCAGCTGCTTAGCCAAGACTGCTGAGAGGATGGTGTTAAACCGCTTCCTATGGAAACTTGGACCCTCTCATCATCACATATTTGGCTTCACCAAAGGAGTGGGAATAGCAGAGTGCATAACCACTCTACTAAGCCAGATTGCTGATAGCAACAAAAAACCTAGTATCGTCGATTACCTCGACCTTGAGAAGGCATTTGAGCTAGCCAGCCCCACAGCAATTCTGGCAATACTAGCTCGGAAGGGAATCAAAGGACGCCTCCTGGCCTGGATAGAGTCCTACCTTAGGGGCAGGCAGGCCTGTGTCAGCTTTCAGGGACACTACTCTTCCTTTAAAACCCTGGAAAACGGTACGCCACAAGGTGTGCTCAGTCCTACCCTGTTTAACATCCTTATGCAGGAACTTGTGAGCCTTCCCTTTCATAGTGGTACACAGCTCCTCAGCTATGCTGATGATCTTGCACTAGTAGTGAATAAGAACATAAGAACATAAGAACATAAGAACGAAGGAACACTGCAGAAGGCCTACTGGCCCATGCGAGGCAGGTCCAAGTCTCCTACCGGCTTAAGCCAATGCACCCAACCTAGTCAGGTCAGGTCACATTGACTTAAGGGAGGAACACGGCAACCGACCTGGTAGCACAAGCTATCAGGTCTAACTCACACCCACCCACATCCACTCATGTATTTATCCAACCTATTTTTAAAGCTACACAACGTTCTGGCCTCTATAACGGTACTTGGGAGTTTTAATGGGAAAGGCAATTTAGAACGACAGGCTCATAAAGCTTTGGACCTAATTACGCAGTCTTGCAAGGAACTAGGCCTCAAGATCTCGGCCGAGAAATCTCTTGCAATGATGTTCAAGGGACAAGATCCTGTGAGTAGATTACGTATTCAGGATATAGAACTTGAGTGGACAGGCTCCTACCTGTACTTGGGAATCTACATTGATAAAAAGCTGACCTTTCAGAAACAGGCCGAGTATGTCAGGTCACGTGCTCTACTCAGACTCAATGCCATGAGAGCCATGACGAGGCACCGTGCAGGGGCAAGCAAAGATGTACTTCGCTTGTACTATATACAAGCTATACGCTCGCTCATTGACTACGGAGCACCGGCTTTAGCTCATCTCTTCCCGCAGAGCAGGCAAAGGGTGGAGGTCGTACAAAACGAGGCGATAAGAACTATGCTTGGTGCCCCCATCTGGACCAACACAGCATGTCTCAGATCTGAGGCCCGGCTTCCTTCCTTGGCTGACAGAGTAAGATACATAAACGCCTGCAAAGTGGCCACGATTCTGCACCGGCAGCAAGGTACCCCACTAAGGAGACGGATATTAACAACCATGTCACAAGATCCCACACTCTTCACGGACTACTCCTGGATTCGTTCGTTTTGTGCTGCTGGGCGGAAGCTGCTGCCTGTACAGCTGCTCTGTGAGAAGAGTTGTGACCTTCCTGTTGCTGGGTACCATCCACCACCTCCCTGGCGCCCAGATCCAGCCGATGTTTTCATCATGCAGCTACCCTTCTCTAAGTGTCTCTGCATTCAAGACACCCTCAGCAATCATGCTGAGACAAGCATGGCACTGGCAGAGGGAGGCACATGTGCAGTGTATTTCACAGATGGTTCTGTCGACCCTGACAGGAAGAGAGCAGCAGCTGGACTGTACCACAATGGTCACACACAAGGCTGGCGACTCCCTGACCACTGCACGATCCTTCAAGCTGAGCTGGTGGCGATTCAGCAGGCATTGTCACATGCCCTACGACATCGACTCCGACCTGTCATATATGTTGATTCCACCTCTGCAATCAATGCCCTCTCCCATCCTCAACCACAGGATAATGTTCACCTCATCACATCGCTCCTGAGCATAATGACAGCCTTAGAAGTTCAGGGTAATAGATCGACATTGAACTGGATCCCCAGCCATGCTGGCATCCGGGGAAATGAGGCGGCAGATGATGCAGCCAAGGCAGCAACAGACTATCCACATGTTGCGATTACTGTCCCAATCAGCCAACGACAGACCAAACTGGTGGCTGCCAGAGCCACGAAACTTATGCGGGAGGTCTTAGGTGATACCCCATCTCAACAGTGGTACCGAGCAGCGACTCAGGAAGAACCCCCTACATATGATAGAAGCTGGTCCAGAGCGCAGTGTGCCGCCATCCATCGGCTTCGTTTGGGCTTTCCCACAGCCAAGATGATGGTAGACAAGGCTGAGGAGGAGATGTGCCAGTACTGTCAGCACGTTGTCCAGCGGCCCCTAACACACTATCTTCTAGAGTGCGAAGCTACTGAGACTCTCTGCAGGCAACTAGGGGTGATATTCCCTCCCGAAGAGGACCCAGAGATGACTGCGGCCACACTAGTGTACCATGGGGTCAACGAACCAGACAAGCTGTTACCTGTGATAATGACATATCCTCCTCCTCGCTAGTGTCCATAGTTACATATGGTGTCGCTTATGAGATGCACCAGTTGAACTGACCAGAGGGGCGCTTGACCGGCATGCGTCGCATCATTGTGGAAACCTTTCTCCAACGGGAGCCAGAGACGGGTCATCGCAAGATTGAGACCCGTGCCAGGACTATGGTCTTGGCGAACATTATTCATACACACCTATGCTGCACTTCCTACAAGAGTGATGGACTGAACACATCGATTCCAGGTTGAGGGACTGATTACCTCGAACTCCTCCTCTCCTTACCCATTTCTACTTTGTATTAGACTGATGAAGCAACTGTGTGGCGAAACGTTTCTTCAATAAAGATTCCCATGTGTCTCAATTCTTCAAACAGGGACTATACGGAGGCTTTTCCTTCCTCTTGTCATTCACAAATACCAGAAACAGTACCGGTCCTAGGACTGACCCCTGTAGAACCCCACTCGTCACAGGCGCTCACTCTGGCGCCTCGCCACTTACCATGACTCGCTGCTCTCTTCCTGTGCATATATGTCTGTGCCTCTATTATGTTTTGATCTGAGTGTATTTGTTTTATACGGTTATATTACATAACAGATAGTCGTTGTTAGTGAAGATTAGGTCCAGCGTAATTCATAGTCTTGCTGGCTCTAATATTTGCTGGTTTAAGGTGAATTTGGTGCAGAGATTTAATAGCTCGTGTGTGTATGAATTTTCGTCTGAGCTGCCTCCTGGTGTGATCTCTGCTAAAATATTATTTGCCACACTTCTCCATTTTAGGTGTCTAAAGTTGAAATCTCCCTGTTAGAAGATGTTTGGGGGAGGAGTTGGGAGATTTTCCCAGACAGTGGTCTATTTTCAAAAGATGTTCCCGGAATTGCTGGGAAGTAGCATCCGGAGGCTTGTATACTACCACAATGACAGGGTTTTGGTTTTCAATCTTTACCGTGAAAAGTTCAGCTACATCATTTGAGGCGTTTAGCAGTTCTGAGCAAATGAGCGACGCCGTGACGTACAAGCCAACCCCCATCCCTTCCTTGTTGCCTGTTTATTCTTTCGTATCTAAATAGGTTATAACCTGGGATCCATATTTCGTTGTCAAAATGATCCTTTATATGGGTCTCTGTGAATGCTGGAAACATTACATTTGATTCCGTGAGCAGTCGATTTATGTAAGGAATTTTGTTGTTTGTTGCCGGCTTTAGACCTTGTATGTTTGCAAAGACACATGTTGTTATATTGATGGAATTTAGTAAGCTACCCAGAGTTAGTTTTAAGAGGGCCTAAGTTTCTCTAACCTTTGTTCTATATACTCAGAAAAGCTTTTCGGATTTGTTTCCAAATCATTGGCAACTTTAATTTCATAGTTCCGCTGAGCTTTTCTTATCCCCTTCTTTAACCCTCTTCATGTGAGTATGTTGATCAATGAGATGGCCCTCACCTCTTTTGATATTTCTATAAATTCCTTTCTTCTGCCCTAAAAGATATTTGAATCTCTTTATTTGCTTTGGAGCGTTTCAATTCGATGAATTTCTCTGAACATAATAAATATTCTTCGAGCAGCTTGTTTAGGAAACTATCATTTTGACAGTTCTCTAATTATTGTAGTCCACAGGTTATAGGTGTTCTCTATGCCCATTTGTAACCCGCTGAGCGATTATCTGGGATTATTACTGAATTATCCCTTTTATCATACTTTCATTCACTACTAAACGTAATTAATTTTGGTCGTTTGTGCCAAGTTCCTCTATAATCTCTAGATTATTAACAAGGGTATCCTTGTCACAAACTTGAACTACCTCCAGGAAGTCGTCTAACTCAAGATTCCCATTCAAGGAATTCCAATCAATTCGGCTAAAGTTAGTCTCCAAGAATTACGTTATCGTGCCTTGTGGCCTTAACAGTTTCTTCCCAGAGTAGTCTCCTTTTGTCCCTATCCAAGTTAGGCGGACCGTAAATCTTACCGAAAATTAATTTTTAATGCCCTACTGAAAAATACTACCCAGTTAGACTCTGTGTTCTTTCAGTGTTAATACCCTCGTTTTATGCAACAATTTAAGTGTTCTCTGGCAAATAGTGTCACCCCATCTCTTTTCCCGTTATTTCTATCAGCGTGGAATAACTTAAAACCCTGAATGCGACATTCAATTATTCATATTGAACCATGTCTCACTTATGACAAATACTTCAATGTTGCCCACACTACTAATCTCAACTCGTCCATCTTGTTTCTAGCCCTATGACTATTTACATAATGTGCATTAAGAAATCCTTTTTCCTCTTTTCCTTCCTGCCTATTTCTGTTCTTCCACTATCTCTATTATTGTCCTTATCACCTAGTATAACCGGCTTTCCAATTTTCACCAATAACTCTACTTCATTCTACATATTATTGGTTTCCTTATTCAAACTCTCTGCTGCCAGCTGTCAACCACGCCTCCCTCCAAGAAAAAAAAATCCTTACCCTATTCTGTGTGCCTCTATTTTACTCAGCAACCTTTGATATGGAACTCTATAAGAAGTCTTACCGAAGTCTATATACACAATGTCATATTCATTACCATGATCTACCTCATCAAATACCTTAGTGAAAAAAGTCGGTACATTCGTTAGACACTAACGCTTCTTTGTAAACCCGTGTTGAAATTCATTAATCAGTTTATAGCCTTCAAGGTGGGCTCAAATTGCCTCGGAAATTATTGATTCCATCAGTTTTCACACAGTGGAGATTTGGCTTATTGGTATATAATTCGAAACTAAAGACCTGTCACCTGCTTTGTAGTGAGGTATCATATTTACCGTTTTCCATTTATAATGCATTATGCTAGTTTGTAAAAGAAAAGACTAAGCAAAGGGGATTTGCTAGGTTTTAATTTATATACTAGTCTGAGAACCAATATCGAAAGAATTTTCAATTAACTTAGGTAGGATTAGTATGGCAGTCATTTGTCTCTAGATATAATAAAATGACTTTGTATGCATAATTCAATAATGAAATAATAATATTCTGTTACTTTTAGGTTAAAGTGAAAGATGTGTATGCTGCTGTGGACGCTGGTGGTAGTGGGTGTTAGCAGCGAGGGGCTGATGGTGGCAGCAGATGACACCACTGCCAATGCTAATTTTCCTGAGCTCTTCTAGGCAGGACTTGGCTTCCAAAACCGAAACTGTCGTGAACTGCAAGAGCATGGTCACAATACCAGTGGAATATACACCATCTATCCACATGACTGCTGCTCCAAACGTCCTGTCCGTGTCTACTGCGATATGGACACTAATAAAGGAGGATGGACTGTTATCCAGCGTCGCGAAGATATTCTGCCAAAGGAAGACTTTTACCGCACCTGGATGGAGTATGCTTTAGGCTTTGGTAATCTCTCCGGCGAGTTCTGGCTTGGCCTTGAACATATCCATGCCCTCACTGATCAAACTCTCAACCAGATACGATTTGAATTAACGGATTTCGACAACAGCACCCGGTGGGCACAGTACCAATTCTTTTATGTCCATGACAGGAGCTCCTTATTCAAGGTAGAAGTTAATGGTTACACTGGAGATGCTGGTGATGGCTTCAGTAACGTCAACGGTCAGAAGTTCTCTGCGAAGAATTACGATCTAGACACTTCTCCAGAAAACTGTGCTGTAAAGTATGTTAAACCCATTTACACTTATTTATTAGTGTTTAAAATATGAACATAATATCAGTAATTAGTAATTGCTTGAACAGATACTGCCAATGGAAAAAATATAAATAGGTTTAGTGTTATTTAAGAATATTTATGTTCGGTAACACCTAAACACTAAATTGTAGAGACTCTAATTTCAAAATCAGCTTTCGCTTGAAAGTTTTTTTTTTTTTAGTCTAGAGAAAGAAATACAGATCATATAAATATTTCGTCTTGGAGAATGCAGCTTAGAAGAATCATAATCAAATTAGTCCTCAGAAACAATGAAGCAAAATTCTAAAAATGTATTTAACATATTCCAACATTCTTACTCCAGTAGTAATCCGGGACTTATTATTGAAGGTTTGAATCCAGTCAGGAGAAGCTTTCTCAAGCCTCTGTATGGAAATAAAAATCTGGAATTCTTCATAATATTTGCAAGTGGATGCCTATCACTCCAATAGTTCCAAGAACTTTCCACTACTTATAGATCTTCATTATTGAATGAGGAGTTCTATATTACAAATAACACAAATTAGTAGAAGAAAAGACCATAAAATTTTTGTGCTTTTCTCACATACGAGGTGAAGCAAATTTCTTGTTCAGGTTAGGTGAGGTTAGCATGTCCTCTGTGTATATAAATAACGAATTATAACCTACGACACCTGAAAAAATATAAATACAAGATAAAGGTGATAAAAAATTATGCAGTATTAAGAGGAAACATCACTCATCAAGAGCAATAGAAGTAATAAAGTGAGATTTTCACTGTTTAAGGAAGTTTTATCAGTCACACATTTGACTGTCTTGACAACAGTAAAATGATGTCGGCATGAGTGTGTTATACTAGAATTATGAAAGCTGTCTTGGACATCCTTGAGAATAGTTTGGACAAATATTTTTATTATTTAAAGCAAAATTATGATAGGAACATGAGAACATAAGAAAGAAGGAACACTGCAACAGGCCTACTGACCCATGCGGAGCAGGTCCATGCCCCCCCGGATTAGACCAATGACCCACCCCCCGCAGATAAGCCCAATGACCCACCCAGTCTGGTCACCTCCACTCAAGAATGGAGCACTGCACCAGACACAGCAGCACAAGCAAGTCAGGTCCAACTCACACCCACCCACACAAACTCATGTATTTATCTAACCTATTTTTAAAACTACACATCGTTTTAGCTTCAATAACTGTACTCGGGAGTTTGTTCCACTCATCCACATCTCTATTACCAAACCAGTGCTTTCCTATATCCTTCATGAATCTGAATTTTTCCAACTTGAAACCATTGCTGCGAGTCCTGTCTTGGCTGGAAATTTTCAGCACGCTAATTACATCCCCTTTATTTATTCCTGTTTTCCATTTATACACCTCGATCATATCCCCCATAAACAAAACCATACCATGGGTGGGTATAGAACCCGCGATCAGAGACTCAAATCTCCAGACCGTCGCGTTAGCCACTGGACCAGCTAGCCACAACAAGATTCGTCCAACTAGGTATATTTCTACACCATAGGAAGGTTAGCATAGGCACCACTGTGACCACAAATACAAGTTTTTACAGAAGAATCTCCAGCTAGCGTGGCCGTGACGAACTCTAGCTCAAGTCTTCTCAAAGCCGTTAACATGACTCATGAAATCGTAATGACACGGTTGCAAATAAACCATACCACGGGTGGGGATAGAACCCGCGATCAGAGTCTCAAAACTCCAGACCGTCGAGTTAGCCACTGAACCAGCTAGCCCCGCCCGTGGTATGGTTTCTTTGCAATCGTGTCATTACGATTTCGTTAGTCATGTTAACGGCTTTGAGGAGACTTGAGCTAGAGTTCGTCACGGCCACGCTAGCTGGAGATTCGACTGTAAAAACTTGCATTTGTGGTCACAGTGGTGCCTATGCTAACCTTCCTACTGTGTAGAAATATACCTAGTTGGACGAATCTTATTGTGGCTAGCTGGTCCAGTGACTAACGCGACGGTCTGGAGTTTTGAGACTCTCTGATCGCGGGTTCTATCCCCGCCCATGGAATGGTTTGTTTGGAATCGTGTCATTACGATTTCGTGAGTCATATCCTTCCTAATTCTTCGCCTTTCGACAGAGTGCAGATTCAGAGCCCTCAGTCTATCCTCATAGGGAAGATTTCTGATACATGGGATCATCTTTGTCATCCTACTCTGTACGTTTTCCAGAGCATTCATATCCATTGTGTAATACGGTGACCAGAACTGAACAGCATAGTCTAAATGAGGCCTAACCAAGGATATATAGAGTTGAAGGACAACCTGAGGACATCTATTATTTATACTTCTAGATATGAAGCCAAGGATTCTGTTAGCTTTATTGCGAACACTAATGCACTGTTGTCTTGGTTTTAGATTACTACTAACCAGAACTCCTAATTCCTTTTCGCAAGCAGTAGTATTAAGATCTACATTATTTAGTTTATATGTGGCATGGTTATTTAACTGTCCAACATTTAGAGCTTTGCATTTGTCAATATTAAACTGCATCTGCCACTTCTCCGACCATTGCATCAGTCTATTCAAATCAACCTGGAGTGCTCTAGTGACCTCATTAGAATGAATTGGACGGCCTATTTTGGTGTCATCAGCAAATTTGTTTATGTCGCTATTTATTTCCTCATCTATGTCGTTTATGTAAATTGTGAACAACAACGGGCCCAACACTGACCCCTGAGGAACACCACTTGTGACGTGCCCCCATTCTGATTTCTCCCCATTTATGCAAACTCTCTGCTGTCTATTTGTCAGCCATGCCTCTACCCAGGAAAAAAATTCTCCTCCTATTCCGTGTGCCTTAAAAGTTTCCTCAATAGCCTCTTGTGTGGAACTCTATCGAAAGCCTTACTGAAGTCCATATACACAATATCATATTCATTACCATGATCTACATCCTCAAACACCTTAGTGAAAAAAGTTAGTAAATTCGTAAGACAGGAATGCCCCTTTGTAAAACCATGTTGAGATTCATTAATCAGTCTTTGCCTGTCAAGATCGCTACGAATTGCTTCGGCAATTATTGATTCCATAAATTTTCCCACTATGGAGGTAAGGCTTATTGGTCTATAGTTCGAAGCCATGGACCTGTCACCTGCCTTGTAAACAAGTATTACATTTGCCATTTTCCACTTATCATGCACTATGACAGTTTTCAGTGATATGTTAAAAAGATTAGCCAAAGGTATGCTAAGTTCCTCTTCACATTCCTTTAAACCCTTGCAAACAGTTCATCAGGGCCTGGGGATTTGTTAGGTTTTAGTTTCTCTATTTGTCTGATGACCATCTCATTAGTTACCCTAATCGTACATAGTTTATTATCCTGTTCTACATAATCTGTTATTTCAGGAATATCGCTAGTATTTTCCTGGGAGAAAGTTGAGAAGAAGTAGGTATTGAGAATTTCACACATATCCATATCATTGTCAGTGATCTGAACAGTTACTCTTAAGTGGGCCAGTCTTGTCCCTAATCTTACCTGAAAGAACCTTTTTGGGATAGTCTTTGAATCCCTTGTGACCTTAGCCTCATAATCCTTTTTGTTTTTCTTATTCTTTTCTTTATTTCTCTCTTTAATTGAATATATTGATTTCTTAACTGCCCATCCCCTCTTTTGATACGCCTATATATGCCTCTCTTTTGACCAATGAGATGTTTTAATCTATTGTTCAATAATTTGGGATCATTTTTGTTGATCTAATTTCCCTACTCAGAACAAAAGTTGTCTGGGCAGCTAGAACTATGCTCTGAAAAAAGTCATATTGGCAAACAAGATCACCTACCTGACCCATAGTCAGGATATCCCAATTTAGCCCACCCAGGTAATTTTTCAGTCCCATTAAGTCGGCCAAGCGAAAATCTGGGACAGAGATTTGATTGCAGTTATCTGGGTAATTCCATGATATATTGAATCTAAGTGATTTGAGATCACTTCTCCCAAGCTTATCATTAACCTCAAGATTATTAATTAGTGAATCTTTGTTGGCAAAAACCAAGTCAAGCAGATTGTTTCCTCTAGTTGGTTCTGTCACAACCTGTTCTAAAAAGCAATTCTGAACCGTATCAAGAAAGTCACTAGACACAAGATTTCCTGTCATATTGTTCCAATCAATTTGTCTAAAGTTAAAATCTCCCATTATCACAACATTTTCATATCTTATGAATTTCGTCCCATAACAGCTTACTGCGCTCCCTGTCAAGGTTTGGGGGCCTATAAATCACACCCAAAATTAAATTGTCACGTCCCTAGAGAAACTGTAGCCAAACAAATTCTGTGTTCGATGTTTCTAATCTTATATCATGTCTATGACAACTATTTAAATATTCTCTGGCATTCATCGCCACACCACAACCCTTCCTGCTGACCCTATCAGTGTGGAATAGTTTATAACCCTGTATGTTGCATTCAGAAGGCATTTCTCTATCTTTCAGGTTGAAGCAGGTCTCTGTTATACCAGTAATATGTATATTACCTACACTTGCAAGTAATCTTAGCTCATCTATCTTATTTCTTAGACTTCTACTATTTGTATAGTAAACCTTAAGGGAGCTAGTCACTCGTTGCCCTCTACTATCTCTCTTTGTTTGTTGATCACTTGATTTGCCATTACCATCAACTTTATTTTGAATATTGTCTCTTGAACATATCCCTGAGGTATCCTGGTAATAACTGCTGTTTTTAACCCTAGTGCTGCAGCCTGACTGTCTCCCACAAACACCCATACCTCTATAATCTAGCAGTTTAAATTCCTAGAGAAGTCATCAATTACCCTTTCAATTGAATTGGCTAATGCAACCACTCCATCCCCAGAGAGATGAACCCCATCCCTTGCATACATATCACGTCTGCCAAAGAATAGGTCCCAGTTATCAATGAATAGGATTGCAAGTCCCTTGCAGTACCTGTCTAGCCAGCAATTTATTCCAATTGCCCTAGACATGCATTCATTGCCCACTCCTTTTCTAGGCAAGATGCTACATATGACTGGGATCCCTCCCTTGGACCTAACTACTTCTATGGCTGACTTGTACTTATCCAGCAGCTCCTCTCTCCTGCCCTTCCCAATGTCATTACCCCCAGCACCAAGACAGAACATGGGCTTGTTCCCTTTACCTGCCATAACATTATTCAACCTTCTGTCTATTTCAGGAACACAAGCTCCAGGAAAACACACTCTCTGTCTGACCTTTCTGTCTCTGTTACAAAATGCACAGTCCATATATCTTACCTGAGATTCGCCTACTATTAAAATACGCTTACCTTGATTAGCAGGGTAATCAGTGGTACCTTCAACCTCACTAACAGAGAATCGATTTCCTACCTTCACATCTTCTCTATTAACTCTCCTCATCTTTCTTCTTCCTGAACTGTGAACCACTTGCCACTTAAAGCGGCTGCCACTATCACTGCTGGTGACCATTCCTTCCTTACCAGCTAAATCCTTCTCACATTCCCAAACTCATCTATGCGAAGCTTCAGCCCCCTATTTTCCTCCTGAAGAAGTAGAATCTCCTTCTTCAACACCTGAACCTGAGATTCTAAAACACTACAACAAGAGCTTAGGCAGGTATGACCGCAGGTGATGCACCATTTCGAAATGTAAAGTGTCAAAATTACATATATACACTTTATTAACAATATTAACTCTCTTCTAAGTAGGATACAAGAGTGTCGTAATTTTGATGGTCGCCAGAAGAGGCTTTCCGAAGCCATCGCTTGAAAATCACTGTCGTATATTATCTAAATATAACTGGGAAGTCAGGTTCACTTGCCTCTGTTTATAATTTACTAGAGTTGAAAATTTGAAACCGATCTGATAAAGTGTTCTGAAAGTATAAATGAAAGTCTTGGAGGAAGTTAGTGGAAGACTAGAACACTGTGCTTATTAAACTTTTGTATAAAACATACAAGTCGAATATGATATAATTTACAAAAAAAATGTTCAATGAGCACTTACACAGCATTAATTAATTAAAATATTTCTAATTAATATACACTGAGCCTTAGGTTTGAAACCGATAGGAAGGAACATCTGTTATTTATTTCATGGAAAAATAATTATTTAACAATTTGACATAGAAAATTTAGAGAGCTCAAAGTGAATTCCATGATTTCTTTCAATAAAGCCCATTTTCAGTCAATGTTTGAAGAATATCAGAAAAGACATTTCGTAGTAATTGTTCTGAATCCAACAGTTCTGAAGTTTTTAACAATGTCAGTAAAATTTTAGATTTGCACATATTCAGACTTAAGAGGCATCATCTTTCTTATCAAATCCATCAGCATATTTTTTTTGGATATCAGTCAAAAGATGCCTTGTTTAGTTAAAGAATCTGTATTAATTCTACGATTCATAAAATAGGTTATTTGATATCACTGCAGCTCAATAACATAACACAAATCTTACATTCAACTAAACACATCAATGCTTCAATGTTGAAGCCGCTCAGAAAGACGTTCTCCGATTATCACAGATTGTGTCAGTTACTAATACTTTCAATTATTTTATTATGTTGAATTTTTTTTTTAATCTACATGATAAAAATCTTACTAAGTAGTGTCTTAAAATCCAGAAGCAATTAAATACTTTTGCCATTCGTACGAGATATACTTAATTACATTTTACGTTATTCAACGGGATAAAATCCACACTGTATAAAGGTGTCGTCAAATTGGTACCAACTCATTCCAGCAGCAATCCCAATTAACTCTTCTCTGAATGTTTGAAGCCAATCAGAAGAGTCATTATTCAGTTATCGCATGCAAATGAAATTTCATGAATGTGCTACATAATTTTGATCACAGTGTCAGTAGCTGGATGAACCCTTCCACAGGTACAGTAAATTAGCATTGAAAAGTTGAATATGGTCTGATGTGACGTAGTTAAGTTACAAATGAATATATGAAGGAAGAAAGCATAAAAGAAAAATATCAGAGAAGCACTTAAGGCTCACCGTCAGGGATAGTAGTAAGTTTCTTAGTACTTAACAAATCAAAGTTGTAATTACACATTGTAAACATTACAAAGAAATCATGTTTTTATCTTTATCTTTATCTCTAAAATATGAGCTTTTAATATTTCTCAATGTTCTTTAATAATTTATATTATATTTCAAACTCTTCATAATTCTGTAAGAAAGTTTATGAATTTCTTAAGAAACTTAAATTTTCATGCCTTCCATTGCAACCTATTATCTTAATTAATCAATGAATTTCACTGTACTTTTTTTCATACATGTTTTTATTATTAAAATATTATAAATATTCAAATTTCAATATTTTTATTTCAGGTATCTTGGTGGTTGGTGGTATGGAAAATGTCATACATCCAACCTGAATGGTAAGTACTATAATGGTGCCCATGACTCTTTTGCTGATGGTGTCAACTGGCAACCTTTCCGTGGTTATCACTACTCTCTCAAGAGGACAGAGATGAAGATCAGACCAGCGTACTGACACCTAACTCACTACAGCAAACCCCGGGTTGCTACTGAGACCTAACTCACTACAGCAAACCCCGGGTTACTACTGAGACATAACTCACTACTGCAAACCCAGGGTTATTACTGAGACTTAACTCACTACAGCAAACCCCGGGTTATAACTGACACCTAACTCGCTACAGCAAAACCAGGGTTATTACTAAGACCTAACTCACTACAGCAAACCCCGGGTTACTACTGAGACCTAACTTACTACAACGAACCCAGGGTTATTACTGAGACCTAACTCACTACAGCAAACCCCGGGTTATAAATGACACCTAACTCTCTACAGCAAACCCCGGGTTATTACTGACACCTAACTCACTACAGCAAACCCCGGGTTATTACTGAGACCTAACTCACTACAGCAAACCCCGGGTTGCTAATGAGACCTAACTCACTACAGCAAACCCCGGGTTACTACTGAGACCTAACTCACTACTGCAAAACCAGGGTTATTACTGAGACCTAACTCACTACAGCAAACCCCGGGTTATAACTGACGCCTAACTCGCTACAGCAAACACAGTGTTTTTACTGAGACCTAACTCACTACAGCAAACCCCGGGATACTACTGAGACCTAACTTACTACAACAAACCCAGGGTTATTACTGAGACCTAACTCACTACAGCAAACCCCGGGTTATAGCTGACACCTAACTCGCTGCAGCAAACACCCTGGGTTATTACTGACACCTAACTCACTAGAGCAATCCCCAGGTTATTACTGAGACCTAACTCACTACAGCAAACCCCGAGTTACTACTGAGACCTAACTTACTACAACAAACTCAGGGTTATTAATGAGACCTAACTCACTACAGCAAACCCCGGGTTATAACTGACACCTAACTTGATACAGCAAACCCCCTGGGTTATTACTGACACCTAACTCACTACAGCAAACCCCGGGTTATTACTGAGACCTAACTCACTACAGTAAACCCAGGGTTATTACTGAAACCTAACTCACTAGAGCAAACCCAAGGTTATTGTTGAGATCTAACTCGCTACATCAAACCCCAGGTTATTACTGAGACCTAACTCACTACAGCAAACCCCGGGTTATTATTGAGACCTAACTCACTACAGCAAACCCAATGTTATTACTGACACCTAACTCACTACAGCAAACCCAGGGTTATTACTGATACGTAACTCACTACAGCAAATGCAGGGTTATTACTGAGACCTAACCCACTACAGCAAACATAGGATTATTACTGACACCTAACTCACTACAGTTAACCCTGGGTTATTACTGACACTTAACTCACTACAGCAAACCCCAGGTTATTACTGACACATAACTCACTACAGCAAACCCCGGGTTATTACTGAGACCTAACTCACTACAGCAAACCCAGGGTTATTACCGACACCTAACTCACTACAGCAAATCCAGGGTTATTACTGAGACCTAACTCACTACAGCAAACTCAGGGTTATTACTGACACCTAACTCACTACAGCAAACCCAGGGTTATTACTGACACCTGACTCACTACAGCAAACCCCGGGTTATTACTGACACCTAACTCACCCCACCATCCCCTGGGTTATTACCGACACCTAACTCACTACAGAAAACCCAGGGTTATTACTGAGACTAAACTCACTACAGCAAACCCAGGGCTATTACTGACAAATAACTCACTACAGTAAACCCTGGGTTATTACTGACACCTAACTCACTAGAGCAAACCCCGGGTTATTACTGACTCCTAGCTCACTACAGCAAACCCAGGGTTATTACTGAGTCATAACTAACTACAGCAAACCCAGGGTTATTACTCAGACCTAACTAACTACAGCAAACCCAGGGTTATTACTGACACCTAACATCACTTAAGCAAACCCCGGCTTATTACTGAAACCTAACTCACTACAACAAACCCCGGATTATTACTGAGACCTAACTCACTACAGCAAACCCAAGGTTATTGTTGAGACATAACTCGCTACAGCAAACCCCAGGTCAATACTGAGACCTAACTCACTACAGCAAACCCCGGGTTATTACTGAGACCTAACTCACTACAGCAAACCCAATGTTATTACTGACACCTTACTCACTACAGCAAACCCAAGGTTATTACCGACACATAACTCACTACAGCAAATCCAGGGTTATTACTGAGACCTAACCCACTTCAGCAAACCCAGGGTTATTACTGACACCTAACTCACTACAGTTAACCCTGGGTTATTACTGACACCTAACTCACTACAGTAAACCCCGGGTTATTACCGACACATAACTCACTACAGCAAACCCCGGGTTATTACTGAGACCTAACTCACTACAGCAAACCCCCAGTTATTACTGAGACCTAACTCACTACAGCAAATCCCGGTTATTACTGACACCTAACTCACCCAGCCATCCCCAGGGTTATTACCGACACCTAACTCACTACAGCAAACCCAGGGTTATTACTGAGACTAAACTCACTACAGCAAACCCAGGGTTATTACTGACACCTAACTCACTACAGTAAACCCTGGGTTATTACTCACACCTAACTCACTAGAGCAAACCCCGGGTTATTACTGACACATAACTCACTACAGCAAACCCAGGGTTATTACTGAGACCTAACTAACTACAGTAAACCCGGGGTTATTACTTAGACCTAACTAACTACAGCAAATCCAGGGTTATTACTGACACCTAACCTCACTAAAGCAAACCCCGGGTTATTACTGAGACCTAACTCACTAAAGCATACCCAGGGTTATTATTGACACCTAACCCACTACAGTAAACCCTGGGTTATTACTGTCACCTAACTCACTGGAGCAAACCCCAGGTTATTACTGAGACCTAACTCCCTACAGCAAACCCAATGTTATTACTGACACCCAACTCACTACAGCAAACCCAGGGTTATTACCGACACATAACTCACTACAGCAAATCCAGGGTTATTACTGAGACCTAACCTACTTCAGCAAACCCAGGGTTATTACTGACACCTAACTCACTACAGTTAACCCTGGGTTATTACTGACACCTAACTCACTACAGCAAACCCCGGGTTATTACTGACACATAACTCACTACAGCAAATCCCCAGTTATTGTTGAGACCTAGCTCACTACAGCAAACCCAGGGTTATTACTGAGACCTAACTCACTACAGTAAACCCAGGGTTATTACTAACACCTAACTCACTACAGTAAACCCTGGGTTATTACTGGCACCTAACCCACTACAGCAAACCCCGGGTTATTACTGACACCTAACTCACTACAGCAAACCCAGGGTTATTACTGACACCTGACTCACCTCACTAAGGCAAACCACGGGTTATTACTGAGATCTAACTCACTACATCAAACCCCGGTTATTACTGACACCTAACTCACCCAACCATCCCCAGGGTTATTACCGACACCTAACTCACTACAGCAAACCCAGGGTTATTACTGAGACTAAACTCACTACAGCAAACCCAGGGTTATTACTAACACCTAACTCACTACAGTAAACCCTGGGTTATTACTGGCACCTAACCCACTACAGCAAACCCCGGGTTATTACTGACACCTAACTCACTACAGCAAACCCAGGGTTATTACTGACACATGACTCACCTCACTAAAGCAAACCCCGGGTTATTGCTGAGATCTAACTAACTACAGTAAACCTCGGTTATTACTGACACCTAACTCACCCCACCATCCCCAGGGTTATTACCGACACCTAACTCACTACAGCAAACCCAGGGTTATTACTGAGACTAAACTCACTACAGTAAACCCTGGGTTATTACTGACACCTAACTCACTACAGTAAACCCTGGGTTATTACTCACACCTAACTCACTAGAGCAAACCCCGGGTTATTACTGACACCTAACTCACTACAGCAAACCCAGGGCTATTACTGAGACCTAACTAACTACAGTAAACCCGGGGTTGTTACTTAGACCTAACTAACTACAGCAACCCCAGGGTTATTACTGACACCTAACCTCACTAAAGCAAAAACCGGGTTATTACTGAGACCTAACTCACTACAGCAAACCCAGGGTTATTACTGACACCTAACCCACTACAGTAAACCCTGGGTTATTACTGTCACCTAACTCCCTACAGCAAACCCTGGGTTATTACTGAGACGTAACTCACTGCAGCAAATCCCGGGTTATTACTAAGACCTAACTCACTACAGCAAACCCAGGGTTATTACTGAGACCTACCTCACTAGAGCAAACCCAGGATTATTGCTGAGGCCTAACTCACTATAGCAAACACTGTGTTATTATACTGAGACCTAACTCACTACAGCAAACCCATGGTAATTACTGATACCTAACTCACTACTGCAAACCCCGGGTTATTACCGAGACCTAACTCACTACACCTAACCTTGGGTTATCACTGAGACCTAACTCACTACAGCAAACCCCTGGATTATTACTGAGACCTAACTCACTACAGAACACCCCGGGTTATTAATGAGACCTAATTCACTACAGTAAACCCTCGGTTATCACCGAGACCTAACTCACTACAGCAAATCCTGGGTTATTACTGAGACCTAACTCACTACAGCAAACCCCAGGTTATTACCGAGACCCAACTCATTACGCCGCAGTGTCCAAATCCTCTCTCAAGCTATGAATAATTCCAACACTTTTAGCTCCCAAATAACCTATATATTTTCACTTAAGAAAATAAGATTTAAGTCAAAGAAAATATTTCTGATATTAATTTTTTATTCGTGGGAGAACAATATGAAATAAATTGATAATAGAGCTAAATAGATGAATTGAGACAAGGTTTGCCTCACCTGTGTATTATCAACATTTTTTGTACAACGAATTAGTGCCTTTCAGTTAATAATGTAAATAAGGTTTTATATTAAATAAAAATAATTAATTGTCTTATATTTAAAATGCTTCTTATTATTAATAAAATAAAATATTGATTCTATGTCCTTATTAAAAGCTCTTGATTCACATAATGACTAGCAACATAATTTTTGGAGAAGCCAGATTTAGATACTCACAAAGCTTCGAAAATGGAATTAATGTACAAGTGTTATGGATCCCATCACACACTGGATTACTCTTTAATTATAAAAGTGATTCGTTAGCCAAGAAAAGTAATCTGATGGAAAATGTAGAATATAACCTCGATGTATCTAGAATTAAGAATAATATTAGAAAAGAAGTAAATAATGGAAGTGAATGTAATAGGAATGTAGTTACATGTCTGAGTAGTTCTATAACCCACTATAATAACATGTACGTAGATAAATGTGTTCATAGGGAAAATTGCGATGTGAATAGATTGACTGATATTGAAGCTGAGCTTAAACTTGTTTACCTGTACCTGTGGAACTTTGGCAGACACACACATGATCAAACCAAATGCACAGTATGTGGCCAACCTTATGATCGCTATCTTGTGCTTTGTCCACTTATTTAGGAATAAAGGGAGAGATAGTATAATAACTTACGTAATATGTCAATATATATTTCTTTAATGAAAATAAGGTATTAAATATATTAAACAAATTTCCTGAATTTGTTGCAACAGATATGTGAACTGTAGTTATAATTCCAGATGTGCTCCTGTAAACTCTTTTGGGGTCTAGTTCTAAATCCTTTTGTGTATCTTGCTCTACCGTCCTCAGGATGGATAAACTGAACAATAAACTAGCTGCTTCGGCAGAAAAATGTAAGATTTCATTACTCCATTACAACAACCTACTACGTATCAAATACGAGTTTTGAAAATGTATGAATGGTCTAAGAAAACGGCCTTACTCTTTCTGACAGACTCAGGGGGAACAAAAGTAAGGTTAGGCTTGTTGACACCTATTGTGGAAAATTAAAACTACCTTGATGAATCTCATTAGATACATTCCAGTAATTTAATAAAAGCAACAAAGATAATTATTCTTTATCAAGATTACAGAGACATGTAGGAATTTTAGGACATCCTAGGTCGCAAAAAAAGTCCCCCTTCGATACCTACTCCTCATAACTCCACAAGTTACTCTGGACCTACATTAATTTCAAATGAAGTATACATCCCCAGGAATTATGGTAAAACATTAATATGAATATGTGGACTGTATTTTAAATTCAATAAATGACTACATATACACTGAAGGAGAATTTATAATAATAACACTTACCAATTTGTCTGGAGAATACTTAGTGTCATACACAAACCCCTGCCAAAAATATATAGAAAATACTGGCCAGAATTTCAACATAAATAGACATCACCTGGGTTAATTTAATCCTGCTCCAATCTAATTACGGAGTCCTGTCCAGTCGCTTAATTCTCACATTCTGCAGGACTGCAAATCCAACAATTTCTGCTCCTATTTGAGAGGTTTTAAACACGATTTAACCACTAGGGCAACGAAAATTCTTCCAATTTTTCCTTACGTTTCTATTGCCCACTTCAAAACACAACAATCGCCTCTCTCCCAAGCGATGCTCGCACCGTCACTGGTTTCTTTTTTTATTTACAAATTAATTATTAACTACAATATATTCCATCAATTTACATACAAAATACACTGTATTTGCTGAAAGTATACTGTATTTTCCACTCCAACAATTTTCTTTTCTTTCATGTCAAAGATCACAGTCATCCTATTGACTGTCTACCATATTTCTAACTTTCACAGTCGCTGTCTAGTTGAATCGTTCCTTATACACAGCTTCCCTTGTATGTATCTTAGTCACTTTGGGTTTTCTTTTGCATTGGGTGTTTGGTCCTTTACTTAACCCCTCCTCTCCCCCGTAATTTTTTTCCTCCCCTTGTGGGCCCTTAGTTCCCCTGCAGTGCTACTCTTTCTTGTCCTTTGACTGAGTCCACTACTACTACTACTACTACCTCTCTTACTGCCCCTCTTGTCCTGTCCCTGTCGTCTTCTATCCTTTCTGATAGTGTGATTTGTAAATGGCCCAAGTCGGACCGAAACGTCGTCGTAAGCTCGTATTGTGCCTTTTTGTTCTTGCGGGAGATTGGAAGTTATGGCAGCCAGTGGCAGCATGAGTCTTGTGTTCAAGAAATAACACCAGTAGTGGAAATTTGAAGTAGATTTTATCAGTCATTCTCCAGTTATGGCACAAATGTTAATGATTGCAAGATTTTTTTATTATTAATATTTTACTACATCAAGTAATTTGCTTGCAAGAAACGAAACTTAAGAAATACTGTCCTAGCAATTTAGTACAACAACCTTTTAATATTGAAACTGTTCATTATATAACGTGATTTAACGATAATAAAAGTTTTCCCATTATTTTAAACAGAAAATGGTAAGATGTGCATCAATATATTTGAATCTCACTGTCCACCATCCTCGAGTTTTCAAGGACTTTCTTTGAACTAGCTGAAATGTTGAAATAGATTCAACATATTCAATCATAGGTCACGTGACTATATTAGCTGTTTCAAAAATTTGGTCCTCCTTATCTTACACAAGTATTGATAATGTGTAGCCAATTCGAATAAATTTTCTCTAGGTATGAGTTAAATATAATGAAAGAGATGGGAAAAAAAAATCAAGTAACATCATGAAGCTATCCCTTGACTGATATCCAATTAAAATTCATCGATGAAATATGAGGCTGTTTTTTTTAATGAAACCCATGCTGATGAGGGTTTTTCAAGGTATTAAATCCATTACTGAGGCCCAGGAATGAGGTGAACAACTATAGCAACTTCAGAGAATATAATGCCATGATTATTGAATATACTGCACTTTCATATAATTTTAAATGAAAATTTTATGTTTTATCTTTTTTTTACTTATATTATTAGCTATATTATATATAGGCAGGTACATACATTAATATGTAACAATGGTACTTTTTTTTATATTTTATTTAAAACAATGCAATACAAGGTGGTATAAATATATTAAAAAGGTGCACAGAAACAGATTAATACACAAGAATCCAAAATGATCCTAAACACGTAATATCCACACCATACAATACAGTGGTATTACACTCACACACACCATACATTACAGTGGTATTACACTCACACACACAATACAATACAGTGGTATTACACTCACACACACCATACATTACAGTGGCATTACACTCACACACACCATACAATACAGTTGTATTACACTCACACACACCATACAATACAATGGTATTACACTCATACACACCATACAATACAGTGGTATTACACTCACACACACCATACAATACAGTGGTATTACACTCACACACACCATACATTACAGTGGTATTACACTCACACACACCATACAATACAGTGGTATTACACTCACACACACCATACAATACAGTGGTATTACACTCACACACACCATACAATACAGTGGTATTACACTCACACACACCATACAATACAGTGGTATTACACTCACACACACCATACATTACAGTGGTATTACACTCACACACACCATACATTACAGTGGTATTACACTCTCACACACCATACATTACAGTGGTATTACACTCACACACACCATACAATACAGTGGTATTACACTCACACACACCATCCAATACAGTGGTATTACACTCACACACACCATATAATACAGTGGTATTACACTCACACACACCATACATTACAGTGGTATTACACTCACACACACCATACAATACAGTGGTATTATACTCACACACACCATACAATACAGTGGTATTACACTCACACACACCATACAATACAGTGGTATTACACTGACACACACCATACAATACAGTGGTATTACACTCACACACACCATACAATACAGTGGTATTACACTCACACACACCATACAATACAGTGGTATTACACTCACACACACCATACAATACAGTGGTATTACACTCACACACACCATACAATACAGTGGTATTACACTCACACACACCATACAATACAGTGGTATTACACTCACAGACACCATACATTACAGTGGTATTACACTCACACACACCATACAATACAGTGGTATTACACTCACACACACCATACAATACAGTGGTATTACACTCACACACACCATACAATACAGTGGTATTACACTCACACACACCATACAATACAGTGGTATTACACTCACACACACCATACAATACAGTGGTATTACACTCACACAATACAATACAGTGGTATTACACTCACACACACCATACAATACAGTGGTATTACACTCATACACACCATACAATACAGTGGTATTACACTCACACACACCATACAATACAGTGGTATTACACTCACACACACCATACAATACAGTGGTATTACACTCACACACACCATACAATACAGTGGTATTACTCTCACACACACCATACAATACAGTGGTATTACACTCACACACACCATACATTACAGTGGTATTACACTCACACACACCATACAATACAGTGGTATTACACTCACACACACCATACAATACAGTGGTATTACACTCACACACACCATACAATACAGTGGTATTACACTCACACACACCATACAATACAGTGGTATTACACTCACACCATACAATACAGTGGTATTACACTCACACACACCATACAATACAGTGGTATTACACTCACACACACCATACAATACAGTGGTATTACACTCACACACACCATACAATACAGTGGTATTACACTCACACACACCATACAATACAGTGGTATTACACTCACACACACCATACAATACAGTGGTATTACTCTCACACACACCATACAATACAGTGGTATTACACTCACACACACACCATACATTACAGTGGTATTACACTCACACACACCATACAATACAGTGGTATTACACTCACACACACCATACAATACAGTGGTATTACACTCACACACACCATACAATACAGTGGTATTACACTCACACACACCATACAATACAGTGGTATTACACTCACACCATACAATACAGTGGTATTACACTCACACACACCATACAATACAGTGGTATTACACTCACACACACCATACAATACAGTGGTATTACACTCACACACACCATACAATACAGTGGTATTACACTCACACACACCATACAATACAGTGGTATTACACTCACACACACCATACAATACAGTGGTATTACACTCACACACACCATACATTACAGTGGTATTACACTCTCACACACACCATACATTGCAGTGGTATTACACTCTCACACACACCATACATTGCAGTGGTTTTACACTCTCACACACACCATACATTGCAGTGGTTTTACACTCTCACACACACCATTCATTACAGTGGTATTACACTCTCACACACACCATACATTACAGTGGTATTACACTCTCACACACACCATACATTACAGTGGTATTACACTCTCTCACACACCATACATTACAGTGGTATTACACTCTCACACACACATACATTACAGTGGTATTACACTCTCACATGCAACATTCGACTTCCATTATCATACAAAAGTATTATTACCGATAGTAACTTAAAATTTTGTCACTTCCCCCTCCAACACTTCCCCCCCCACACTTCCCCCCATACACACTTCCCCCCTCCCTCACGCACACCAAAAGAAACATCCTGAATTATCATTAAGCAAGAAATATATTTAATAAGTCTTACAATCACTGGTGATACAGGAACACCAAATCATCAAACCATAACGAATAATGTATTATTGACATATTAGAAGACATGATATACCTAAACACAGTAACACCTCAACCAGGTCAAATAAATACATTGCGAAAGATTAATATCACATAGAACATTGGAACAATGTAGTTCAACAGACCTCAAAGGCAACCTATTTACATGTTTATTTACCAATTAAACCCTAACATTACCACATAATATAAAAACATTGCCACAATACAAGCGATGATAAATTATAATAAAATGTCACAATACCTTAAACAATACTAACTTATCACGTGTAAAGGTCTCATGGATGACGGCAATCATAATTATATAAATGATTTTTAGTTGGTCATAATACTAAGTTCAATCTTATGTTCTTTTTTCAAAATATTATTTGTCATGTTGGCATAATCTATGATTCTTATACTAAAGAGGAATTTGTTTTTTATTGTCAACAAGATACTACTATGTTCAAGATTAAATCATGTTGGTTATTCGTTTCTGTGTTCAGTGAACAATGGTATGATCTGTAGTGACAAGGGGGTTGTGGGGGTACTGTGTTCAGTGAACAATGGTATGATCTGTGGTGACAGGGGGGTTGTGGGGGTACTGTGTTCAGTGAACAATGGTATGATCTGTAGTGACAAGGGGGTTGTGGGGGTACTGTGTTCAGTGAACAATGGTATGATCTGTGGTGACAGGGGGGTAGTGGGGGTACTGTGTTCAGTGAACAATGGTATGATCTGGGGTGGCGGGGGGTTGTGGGGGTACTGTGTTCAGTGAACAATGGTATGATCTGTGGTGACATGGGGGTTGTGGGGGTACTGTGTTCAGTGAACAATGGTATGATCTGGGGTGGCGGGGTTGTGGGGGGTTGTGGGGGGTTGTGGGGGGTTGTGGGGGGTTGTGGGGGTTATGGGGGTACTGCTTAAACATATTTTATTACATGTACTTAATTAATGTGTATATTGCTGATAGCAAGGGGTAATTGAGAATTGTTTTTAATTAGTATTACTTGCACAGTTTTCCTTAGTTTTTGTATAAAGACATTTTACATGTATCAGGTGTGTACAGTGTACTAAGTGACATTATTGTAACTTGAAATGATGTGATTGATGTTGGGTACAATATTGTGTAATCTTGTTTTTTCACACACGTGTTGGGGGTTGTACTGAGTCATGTGAAGAGAAAATTTTCTAAAGGCAATGTAACACGAGCAGTATGTTTCGCTTATGAAGACATAATTGTTTTTGTATTATCTGACTCTGTATGCATTTATTTATTTATTGTAACGTGTATTTTAAATAAAAAAAAAGACTAACACAATGTGAATATTACATTTCAAAACACACGTATACAACTACCAATAAAGTTGGTATTACCGTTAATGACTTAAACTCATTGCACATTAATTACCCCCCTCATCTCGAAATAATATGACCGTTATCACCAACTTGTTGACTTAACGTCCTAACTTGACTATATATGAATAAACCTAAGTGGTAATTATATAAGTATTGGTGAAACAGTAGCACCAAAGACACAGTACATTTAATAACAAATATTAACATAAGGGAAACATGACCAAGTCTTACACATTGACACTTCAACCCGGTTAAGATACACTTCTAGTGCTTAACAAGTCCAGGAACATTGCCACAATGAAGTTCAATCAATCCTTAATCACAACAGCGTATCTAAGGCGCACGCAGGCGCAGACAGCCACAACTGTATGTGCCGTTACACATCCCATACGCACTGGTTCATACACATTCGCACGTTACATTATTCCAACTCACTCTCCACACTAAAGTCGCGCACATTCTTTGCAACTGTCAACCCCAAGGAGGCGACCCCGTTTCTACCCCTGACATCCCATCCTTCAGTAGCATTTACCATCCCTACCCTGCCCCTCCCACCTGATTTACAAATCTAATAAAACCTCTAACGTAAGTTCTCTATGTCCCTCTGAGAAAGCCCGCTCCCACCTTCTCCCATAAATTTCCCTGTTACGGCACAACGTTTTATAAAACGTAACCGCTAAAACCCGCCTCTTTACCTCACTGACCCCTTTCCCCCTCATTCCCCACGTTATGTATATATAATCTACCATAATGTAATTGTCCTCATCGCTCTCGGGCCGTGTGGACAGGCTGAGCAGTAGCTCCCGAATCATCTGGCTTTCTGCGCAGTTTTCATATTCGTCTCTCAACTCTTGAGCAGAGAGGACGTACTTGGAACTGCGCTCTAACCCCTGGTGGCAGGTGACAGTATTTTCATCATGGCGGAGAGTGGCCGCAGACGTGTAAACACTGTTTGGAATTGGTGAGGGGCGTGCTTACTGCCCAGAATACCAACATGTTGCTGACGGCGATATTGTGGGATACGTACGGCATCGCTAATGAAGACCTTTATGGAGTCTCACTGAATGGTGTGGCACGCATTTTCGTTAAGTTCCGGCTGAGCAGTACATATGAAAACATGGTGGCCAAGTATCAGGACGTGGTTAAGACGGTTACCCCTGGCGTTAGTGTCTGTCTTCATGACATATCAAGATTCTACACCTGGGTCAAGGTGCGTAATGTACCTTTCGAGGCTGATGAAAGTGATTTACGGCAGGTGTTTGGAAGATATGGGACAATCCATATGGCGACATTGGGACGTTGGCGAGATGGGCCACTAGTTGGCTTCCCTGAAGGGACATTTTTCCTGAAGATGTCCCTAAGGCATCCTATTCCATCTTATGTGGGAATGGAGGACTTCCGGACTCAGGTGTACGTAACATACACAGGTCAGAGGCGTACATGCCATGTGTGTGGGGCGTACGGCCACATAGCGCCGACTTGTCCAACGAGACATGGGAAACCTGACGCTGAGGCGGGGTCTGATGGTGCTACGGACCGACTGACTTATGCAACGACAACGCAACGTAAGCCTTTGTCACGGGACGCGTGGAGTGTGGAGGTGGAGAGGGAGGAAGCATCGTCGCCTGAGTGTGTGACACTCACTGGACTTGACGAGGATGTAGGCTTGGTGTCGGCAAAAAGTGGTGAGGAGTCTGCAATTGCTCACCATGTTTTGGAAGCTACAATTCAGGAGGCCCTGGACGACTTACTGGATGTTTCGGCCAATGCTGGCTTGGATGCTGTGAGTGTAGAGGCTGAGGTGGGTGGCCTCAATGAGAAGGTTGTGAGTGATGAGGGGCGGGTTCAGAGTGTGGCAGTCGAGGTCCACAGGGAAAATGCCCAGGAAGCGGCGAAGCGTGAGAAGCGTGGCTCTCACAAGAGGATTGCTGTCATTTCTGATAGTGAGGATGTTTTGACTCCTGGGCAAAGGACTGGGAAGAAAGCCTGGCATCATCTAACGCTTAGAGATAAAGGTGGTTTAAAGAATGTTGAGCGTGAGCAAGGGGAAGGTGATGGGAAGTGAGGGGGTGGGGTGGGGATTCTCGCCAGGGTTCTAAGTGTGTTAGGGTGTCTAAGGGAAAGCCCTCATTATGGCCTTCAGGTGTCTTACTTTAAATGTTAATGGGTTGAAGGCAGTGGGCAAATGTAAAGTTCTGGAGGGTTATTTGAGGAGATATGTGCCAGACCTTGTGTTCTTGCAGGAGCATAATTCTAAATATTTAGGCGAATTGTCAGTTACCGGATATGATGTGTACATGGGTTGTTCTACACGACTGAAAGGTGGTGTGGCGCTATTAATTAAGGAAGCCAGCCCGTTTCTTTTGCATAGGTGTGAGGTAGGGGAGGAGGGGCGGGTGGTTAGGGTCGAGGGTATGTGGGTTGGGGTTTGGGTGGGTTTCACTGGGGTGTATGGGCCGGCAGAAGGGGACATGGGTGTTAAAAATAGCTTCTTTGGGGATGTCCTTGTCTACTATTTCAGATCGCTGCTGGGTATTACAATTATAGGGGGTGATTGGCCTACAGAATTCTCCAAGGCCAATGGTATTGATGACTGGACAGACATTTTTCTTAACAAATTACTTAGACTATACAACAAACATTGTCCTATAAAAACAAAACAGATCACAAACAAAAGGCTTGGTTGCCCATGGCTAACCAGTACCATTCTGAAATCCATTGACAAGAAACACCAATATGAAAAGCAATATAGACAGGGCTTAATACACAAAGATATTCTTAAACACTATTCATCAGTTCTCACCAAAGTAATAAAGAAAGCCAAACAACTATACTACAGTAGATTCACAGACACTAGAGGAGATATAAAAAAGACCTGGAAAACACTCTCTCAGATTCTAGGGACCCACAAACTGAAAAAAAAACAAGAATATTGTCCTAACTAAACCTAATGAAACACCACTACATCCCACTGACACAGCTAACAAGATAAACGACTTCTTCTCAACCATAGGATCTAATCTCGCCAATAAAATCCCACATACCAATGCCCATGCTGGGGACTACCTAGATGGGAATTTCCCAAATTCCTTCTATCTTGCACCAACTGAGCCCTCGGAAGTCACCGAGATTATAAAGTCACTTAAAAACAACTCAGGGAATTTGTCTAATGTCCCACCATTACTGTACAAGCGAGCGGCCCATATCCTTTCGCATGCTATTTCATTACTTTTTAACAAGTCACTAGAAACTAGCACCTTCCCGAAACTACTCAAGATGGCAAGGGTTACACCAATACATAAAGGTGGTGACCCTACAGACTTAAACAACTATAGGCCAATATCAAACTTACCATTGCTATCCAAAATCTTTGAGAAACTCGTGCACAGGAGACTATATTCATTTATAACAACACAAAACATACTCAACCCCTGCCAATTTGGATTCAGGAAAAATAAAAGCACTAATGATGCAATCATAAAAATGCTAGATCTGCTTTACACAGCATTGGAAAATAAGGAATATCCTCTAGGAATTTTTATTGACCTAAGAAAAGCTTTTGACACAGTAGACCACGACATCCTACTCCACAAACTTGACAATTACGGTATAAGAGGCTATGCGCTTGCTTATTTCAAATCTTACCTTATTAATAGGTATCAGTATGTCACCATTAAATACACAGCATCAACAACACGGCCACTTGATACTGGAGTTCCGCAGGGAAGTGTCCTTGGTCCCCTGCTCTTCCTCATATACATCAGTGATCTTCCAAACGTATCCCAACACCTGAAGCCCATTCTCTTTGCTGACGACACGACTTATGTCATCTCTCACCCTAATCTTGCCACCCTCAACACCATTGTTAACGAGGAGCTGATCAAAATATCGACTTGGATGACAGCCAATAAACTTACACTTAACACTGACAAAACCTACTATATTATGTTTGGTAGCAGAGCAGGAGATGCACAAATTAACATTAAGATCGACAACACTCTAATTACCAGACATAATGAGGGCAAATTCCTAGGCCTATACCTTGGAACAACCTGAATTTCAGCACCCATATCCAACACATAACCAAAAAAGTATCCAAAACGGTTGGGATCCTCTCCAAGATACGATACTACGTGCCGCAAAATGCCCTTCTCACACTATACCACTCACTTATTTATCCATACCTCACCTATGCTATTTGTGCTTGGGGATCAACTGCAGCAACACACCTAAAGCCAATAATAACCCAACAAAAAGCTGCAGTAAGAATAATCACTAAATTCCATCCCTGGCAACACCCTCCCCCCCCACTCTTCATAGATCTAAACTTACTCCCTGTTCAGTACATCCACACTTACTACTGTGCAATCTACATCTACAGGACCTTAAGCTCCAATATCAACCTTGACCTAAAACGCTTTCTTGATAGTTGTGACAGAACCCACAGACATAACACCAGACACAAACATCTCTACGACATTCCCCGTGTCCAACTAAATCTTTACAAAAATTCAATGTATGTCAAAGGCTCTAAAATCTGGAACACCCTACCTGAGAACTCTAGAACTGCAGACACATTCATCACCTTCAAAACTACCATTAGAAAACATCTTATCTCCCTGATACACCCCATCAACTAACTACACGAATACCACCTGGTGGTTCACACTTACACTCACTCACCCATTTGACCATAAACAGAAATATTAATCTCAATCTTAAAATAATGAATCCTATGATACTCCAATACTGAAACTATGTACTGTGCCAAAACAAAAGCATTCACATTGCTAAACTCACAAACTAGTATTTAGTCACTTAGCCATAATACCAACTTACCTCATAATTTGTAATATTTTAAAATAAAGAATTAAACTAAGTCTGCCCGAAATGCCTAGCCATGCTAGGCATTCTAGTGGTACACTCTGTAATCATTATTTAACTACATGTAAACCACACAACAACCAAATTCTGTAAATTCAACATTGTAATCTTTATAGAGAATAAACTTTGAATTTGAATTTGAATTTGAATTGGAACTGTGTTGTCCGACATAAGGATGTAGAGCCTAGGAGGAGGTTTTTTTTTCGGGGTTTTTTAGGGGATCTGTTGAGAGGTGTGAATGTAGTGGATTTTGGAGGGGAGGTGAGCAGAGTGACGCATACGTTTATTAAGCGTGATTATGCGGCGAGACTTGATCGCATTTATGTATCTCGGGGGGTGAGGGTGAGCAGTGTGTGTGCGTTGAATGTAAGCTTCTCTGATCATCGAGGGGTTCTGGTGGATTTAAATTGGGAGGGTTTGCCGAAGCATTTCAGAGGTTTCTGGAAGATGAATGTTGGGTTATTGAAAACAGGGGAGAGGAGGGAATCTTTTGCATGTGCTTGGAAAAGGTGGTGGGCTGATGGAGGGGGGGGGTTGATGTCATTGGGTGGTGGGACTCGGTCGGTAAGGGGAAGGTGAGGGATTTTTATCAGACGAGGGGACAGGAAGAGAGGCGGTTTCAATATGGGATTTTAAATTAACTTGAGGGTCAACTACAGGAATGCTATATGGGAGGGGGGGGGGCTGCATATCCGATGGTTGAGATTGAGGGTTTGAAACAACGGATTAGGGATATTCAAAATCGCAATTTTGATGCTGCAAGGGTTGCAGGGGGCCTTGATGAGGTCGTATGTCTTGCGTCGGCGTATGTCTTGCGGGAGCAGGGGACACGTCATAGGGCAACGGAAGTGATGAGTTTGCGGGTACAGGAGCAATTGGCGGGATATCGTCAGGGGCAGGTGCTTTTGCCAACAGAGGGTATGGGTTGTTATGTGGATGTGTGGTACGAGAAGAATGGTAAAAGTGTGGGGGTTAATTGTGAGGCAGGGGTAGGTTGGGGGAACAGCAGAGAACGGGTGTAGTGGTCATGGTCCCTAAAAAAAAGTCTTGTGAATGTATGCATGACTACCGTTCGATCACTTTAATGTGTGGCGATTACAAGATCTTTGCTAAAGTGCTGGGAAATAGGTTGAAAGGTGTTCTTGCCAGAGTTTTGGACGAGGGTCAATATGGAGTGCCTGGGCGTTTGATGTGTGTGGGGCAGGGGATTATACGTAGGTTTATAGATGAAAGTGGGGGAAACATCAAGTGTGGGGTTTTAGCATTAGATTGGCATGCAGCGTATGACTGTGTGGAGCGTGAGGCATTGTGGAAGTTTATGCAATGGCAGGGGTTTTGGTGGGAAATCGTCAGTTGGACTAAGGTGTTGTATGAGCAGGCAACGGTTAGGGTACAAGTGAATGGTAGATTAAGTCAACCTGTTAGGATGGAAAGGGGTTTAAGGCAGGGATACCCTGTGTCGCAGCTTCTCTTTGCATTGCTCCAAGACCCGTTCTATAGGGCTGTGTGTTGGGGCGTACTGGAAGGGATGGTGAGGGATGGGGTGTCTGTGGAACCGGGGATCGTTGGATATGTTGATGACACCACAGTGCTATTTAGAAGGTCTGAAGATTTACCTACGGTTAGTGAGTTGGTGGAGAGTTTTGGCATGGCAACAGGGATTACGCTTAATAGAGATAAGTTGAGGTTATTGAGGGTGGGGGATGGTGCGGGTGGGGTATACGAACAGGGTGAAGGTTGGTCCCTGGTAAGTAGACTTAAGGTATGTGGGGTTGTTCACATGGAAAATCTCCTGGAGGCACGGAAGGTGAATCCGAAAGAAGCTGTGGATAGGGTTTTGGGTAGATTAGTGGGTTTGCATACAGGAGGTTTGACGCTGCACCAGCGTACTATTGTGGTGAATGTGAAACTGTATAGTAAGCTGTGGCATATGGCAAGTATATATCCCTTGGAAACATGTGATGAGAAGCGTCTGTTGAAGTGCATGTATCAATATATTTGGGGTTCGGGTTGTGAATGGTTGTCGAGAGATGTTGTGTGTCTACCGGTATGCCAGGGAGGGCTGGGGTTATGGCGCTGCATCAAAGGTTGTTGGGTATGTACGTTAAACATAGTTATTTGAGGGAGGGCAGAATCACAGGTACAGGTTTGGCATGGGTGAGAAGGGACTTGGTACGTTGGGTGAGGGGTAGGGATGTTCAGGTGTGTGAGGGAATGTTGAGGTTGATGTGTTATGCAAGGGAACCCTGCGGGGTTAAGATAGGTACACTGGCTCGGGTGGGTGGTGGGGAGGTAGTTGCTAGGGTTGTGGGTTTGTATCCGATGTATGCATGGAGTGACACATGGGGGCGCCTGAAAGGGTTGCAATTGAAGGCTGTGGTGCGGGAGGTAATGTTTAAATTTCTCCATAATGTATTGCAGTTTGGGGAGGTATTAGGTAATAGGCGTGTGCAGGAGGAACGGGAATGTTGTGAGTGTGGGGGTATTGACACTGTTTTCCATGTAGTATATTTTTGTGAAAGGTTGGAACCAGTGAGAGAGTGGTTTAGCAGGGTTTTACGTATGGTGGGTGGGGGTGGTATTTGTGTTCTACGGGCATTAAGCTTGGATGTGGGGGGTGGGGGTGCCGGTACAAAATGCGATGGGTTATCTAGTAGCCGACTTCGTGTGTACTTCCTGGGTTTTACGGAGAGCGCCGGTGGGGGAGTGAATTAGGGCCCTAGCAGCGATATTTTATGGGACACAAAGGAGGAATAAGGATATCACTGGGAACAGATGGTATTTCAGATTTTCAGATGGATATCGTAGCTTTCGAGTGGAGGACTTATGGGCATTACGGATTCAGGAGACGTGACGAAGCTGGCTTCTTGAGAAAGGCGCGGGCGTGATTGGTGCATTTGGAGGACAAGAGGTGTAATGCGAGTTGTGTGGGTCAAGTGAGTGGCTTGGTGTCAGGGAATTTTTAATGACATGTGTTATGCGAAGTGAGGCGTTGAGACCTGGTGGTGGGGAAGTTTATGATTCTTTTTATTTTAATTTTGGGATATGAGAAACACGGGGGTTGTGAGGCAGTCAGATTCCCTTCAGGAAACTGGTATGAGTAAGATGGAGCTTTAATTTAGCAAGGTATGAAGTCTGGTACTTTATGTGACTGTGAGCCTCTTGTGTGCAAGATGACTGTGAAGGTTCTTATTATGCTAATGTATCATTTTTAACAAATGTACTTCCTGTGTTTTGCAGGGTGTGGCTATGTGTCTTGCAGGGTGTGGCTATGTGTCTTGCAGGGTGTGGCTATGTGTCTTGCAGGGTGTGGCTATGTGTCTTGCAGGGGTGTGGCTATGTGTCTTGCAGGGTGTGGCTATGTGTCTTGCAGGGGTGTGGCTATGTGTCTTGCAGGGTGTGGCTATGTGTCTTGCAGGGGTGTGGCTATGTGTCTTGCAGGGTGTGGCTATGTGTCTTGCAGGGTGTGGCTATGTGTCTTGCAGGGTGTGGCTGTGTCTTGCAGGGTGTGGCTATGTGTCTTGCAGGGTGTGGCTATGTGTCTTGCAGGGTGTGGCTATGTGTCTTGCAGGGTGTGGCTATGTGTCTTGCAGGGTGTGGCTGTGTCTTGCAGGGTGTGGCTATGTGTCTTGCAGGGTGTGGCTATGTGTCTTGCAGGGTGTGGCTATGTGTCTTGCAGGGTGTGGCTATATGTCTTGCAGGGTGTGGCTATGTGTCTTGCAGGGTGTGGCTATGTGTCTTGCAGGGTGTGGCTGTGTCTTGCAGGGTGTGGCTGTGTCTTGCAGGGTGTGGCTATGTGTCTTGCAGGGTGTGGCTGTGTCTTGCAGGGTGTGGCTATGTGTCTTGCAGGGTGTGGCTATGTGTCTTGCAGGGTGTGGCTATGTGTCTTGCAGGGTGTGGCTATGTGTCTTGCAGGGTGTGGCTGTGTCTTGCAGGGTGTGGCTATGTGTCTTGCAGGGTGTGGCTGTGTCTTGCAGGGTGTGGCTATGTGTCTTGCAGGGTGTGGCTATGTGTCTTGCAGGGTGTGGCTATGTGTCTTGCAGGGTGTGGCTATGTGTCTTGCAGGGTGTGGCTGTGTCTTGCAGGGTGTGGCTATGTGTCTTGCAGGGTGTGGCTATGTGTCTTGCAGGGTGTGGCTATGTGTCTTGCAGGGTGTGGCTATGTGTCTTGCAGGGTGTGGCTATGTGTCTTGCAGGGTGTGGCTATGTGTCTTGCAGGGTGTGGCTGTGTCTTGCACGGTGTGGCTATGTGTCTTGCAGGGTGTGGCTATGTGTCTTGCAGGGTGTGGCTATGTGTCTTGCAAGGTGTGGCTATGTGTCTTGCAGGGTGTGGCTATGTGTCTTGCAGGGGTGTGGCTATGTTTCTTGCAGGGTGTGGCTATGTGTCTTGCAGGGTGTGGCTATGTGTCTTGTAGGGTGTGGCTATGTGTCTTGCAGGGTGTGGCTATGTGTCTTGCAGGGTGTGGCTATGTGTCTTGCAAGGTGTGGCTATGTGTCTTGCAGGGTGTGGCTATGTGTCTTGCAGGGTGTGGCTATGTGTCTTGCAGGGTGTGGCTATGTGTCTTGCAGGGTGTGGCTATATGTCTTGCAGGGGTGTGGCTATGTGTCTTGCAGGGTGTGGCTATGTGTCTTGCAGGGTGTGACTATGTGTCTTGCAGGGTGTGGCTATGTGTCTTGCAGGGTGTGGCTATGTGTCTTGCAGGGTGAGCCTATGTGTCTTGCAGGGTGTGGCTATTTGTCTTGCAGGGGTGTGGCTATGTGTCTTGCAGGGTGTGGCTATTTGTCTTGCAGCGTGTGGCTGTGTCTTGCAGAGTGTGGCTATGTGTCTTGCAGGGTGTGGCTGTGTCTTGCAGGGTGTGGCTATGTGTCTTGCAGGGTGTGGCTATGTGTCTTGCAGGGTGTGGCTATGTGTCTTGCAGGGTGTGGCTATGTGTCTTGCAGGGTGTGGCTATGTGTCTTGCAGGGTGTGGCTATGTGTCTTGCAGGGTGTGGCTATGTGTCTTGCAGGGTGTGGCTATGTGTCTTGCAGGGTGTGGCTATGTGTCTTGCAGGGTGTGGCTATGTGTCTTGCAGGGTGTGGCTATGTGTCTTGCAGGGTGTGGCTATGTGTCTTGCAGGGTGTGGCTGTGTCTTGCACGGTGTGGCTATGTGTCTTGCAGGGTGTGGCCATGTGTCTTGCAGGGTGTGGCTATGTGTCTTGCAAGGTGTGGCTATGTGTCTTGCAGGGTGTGGCTATGTGTCTTGCAGGGGTGTGGCTATGTTTCTTGCAGGGTGTGGCTATGTGTCTTGCAGGGTGTAGCTATGTGTCTTGCAGGGTGTGGCTATGTGTTTTGCAGGGTGTGGCTATGTGTCTTGCAGGGTGTGGCTATGTGTCTTGCAGGGTGTGGCTATGTGTCTTGCAGGGTGTGGCTATGTGTCTTGCAGGGTGTGGCTATGTGTCTTGCAGGGTGTGGCTATGTGTCTTGCAGGGTGTGGCTATATGTCTTGCAGGGGTGTGGCTATGTGTCTTGCAGGGTGTGGCTATGTGTCTTGCAGGGTGTGGCTATGTGTCTTGCAGGGTGTGGCTATGTGTCTTGCAGGGTGTGGCTATGTGTCTTGCAGGGTGTGGCTATGTGTCTTGCAGGGTGTGGCTATGTGTCTTGCAGGGTGTGGCTATGTGTCTTGCAGTGTGTGGCTATGTGTCTTGCAGGGTGTGGCTATGTGTCTTGCAGGGGTGTGGCTATGTGTCTTGCAGGGTGTGGCTATGTGTCTTGCAGGGTGTGGCTGTGTCTTGCAGGGTGTGGCTATGTGTCTTGCAGGGTGTGGCTGTGTCTTGCAGGGTGTGGCTATGTGTCTTGCAGGGTGTGGCTGTGTCTTGCAGGGTGTGGCTGTGTCTTGCAGGGTGTGGCTATGTCTTGCAGGGTGTGGCTGTGTCTTGCAGGGTGTGGCTATGTGTCTTGCAGGGTGTGGCTGTGTCTTGCAGGGTGTGGCTGTGTCTTGCAGTGTGTGGCTCTGTCTTGCAGGGTATGGCTGTGTCTTGCAGGGTGTGGCTATGTGTCTTGCAGGGTGTGGCTGTGTCTTGCAGGGTGTGGTTGTGTATTGCAGGGTGTGGCTATGTGTCTTGCAGGGTGTTTCTGTGTCTTGCAGGGTGTGGCTGTGTCTTGCAGGGTGTGGCTATGTGTCTTGCAGGGTGTGGCTATGTGTCTTGCAGGGTGTGGCTGTGTCTTGCAGGGTGTGGCTATGTGTCTTGCAGGGTGTGGCTGTGTCTTGCAGGGTGTGGCTGTGTCTTGCAGGGTGTGGCTATGTCTTGCAGGGTGTGGCTGTGTCTTGCAGGGTGTGGCTGTGTCTTGCAGGGTGTGGCTGTGTCTTGCAGGGTGTGGCTATGTGTCTTGCAGGGTGTGGCTGTGTCTTGCAGGGTGTGGCTGTGTCTTGCAGGGTGTGGCTATGTGTCTTGCAGGGTGTGGCTGTGTCTTGCAGGGTGTGGCCGTGTCTTGCAGGGTGTGGCTATGAGTCTTGCAGGGTGTGGCTATGTGTCTTGCAGGGTGTGGCTGTGTCTTGCAGGGTGTAGCTATGTGTCTTGCAGGGTGTGGCTGTGTCTTGCAGGGTGTGGCTGTGTCTTGCAGGGTGTGGCTATGTCTTGCAGGGTGTGGCTGTGTCTTGCAGGGTGTGGCTGTGTCTTGCAGGGTGTGGCTGTGTCTTGCAGGATGTGGCTGTGTCTTGCAGGGTGTGGCTGTGTCTTGCAGGATGTGGCTGTGTCTTGCAGGGTGTGGCTATGTCTTGCAGGGTGTGGCTGTGTCTTGCAGGGTGTGGCTGTGTCTTGCAGGGTGTGGCTGTGTCTTGCAGGATGTGGCTGTGTCTTGCAGGGTGTGGCTGTGTCTTGCAGGATGTGGCTGTGTCTTGCAGGGTGTGGCTGTGTCTTGCAGGGTGTGGCTGTGTCTTGCAGGGTGTGGCTGTGTCTTGCAGGGTGTGGCTGTGTCTTGCAGGATGTGGCTGTGTCTTGCAGGGTGTGGCTGTGTCTTGCAGGATGTGGCTGTGTCTTGCAGGGTGTGGCTATGTCTTGCAGGGTGTGGCTGTGTCTTGCAGGGTATGGCTGTGTCTTGCAGGGTGTGGCTGTGTCTTGCAGGATGTGGCTGTGTCTTGCAGGGTGTGGCTGTGTCTTGCAGGATGTGGCTGTGTCTTGCAGGGTGTGGCTGTGTCTTGCAGGGTGTGGCTGTGTCTTGCAGGGTGTGGCTGTGTCTTGCACGATGTGGCTTTGCCTTGCAGGGTGTGGCTGTGTCTTGCAGGATGTGGCTGTGTCTTGCAGGGTGTGGCTGTGTCTTGCAGGATGTGGCTGTGTCTTGCAGGGTGTGGCTGTGTCTTGCAGGATGTGGCTGTGTCTTGCAGGGTGTGGCTGTGTCTTGCAGGGTGTGGCTGTGTCTTGCAGGGTGTGGCTGTGTCTTGCAGGGTGTGGCTGTGTCATGCAGGATGTGGCTGTGTCTTGCAGGGTGTGGCTGTGTCTTGCAGGATGTGGCTGTGTCTTGCAGGGTGTGGCTGTGTCTTGCAGGATGTGGCTGTGTCTTGCAGGGTGTGGCTGTGTCTTGCAGGATGTGGCTGTGTCTTGCAGGGTGTGACTATGTGTCTTGCAGGGTGTGGCTATGTGTCTTGCAGGGTGTGGCTGTGTCTTGCAGGATGTGGCTGTGTCTTGCAGGGTGTGGCTGTGTCTTGCAGGGTGTGGCTGTGTCTTGCAGGGTGTGGCTGTGTCTTGCAGGATGTGTCTGTGTCTTGCATGGTGTGACTGTGTCTTGCAGGATGTGGCTGTGTCTTGCAGGGTGTGGCTGTGTCTTGCAGGATGTGGCTGTGTCTTGCAGGGTGTGGCTGTGTCTTGCAGGGTGTGGCTGTGTCTTGCAGGATGTGGCTGTGTCTTGCAGGGTGTGGCTGTGTCTTGCAGGATGTGGCTGTGTCTTGCAGGGTGTGGCTGTGTCTTGCAGGGTGTGGCTGTGTCTTGCAGGGTGTGGCTGTGTCTTGCAGGATGTGGCTGTGTCTTGCAGGATGTGGCTGTGTCTTGCAGGGTGTGGCTGTGTCTTGCAGGATGTGGCTGTGTCTTGCAGGGTGTGGCTGTGTCTTGCAGGATGTGGCTGTGTCTTGCAGGGTGTGGCTGTGTCTTGCAGGGTGTGGCTGTGTCTTGCAGGGTGTGGCTGTGTCTTGCAGGATGTGGCTGTGTCTTGCAGGGTGTGGCTGTGTCTTGCAGGGTGTGTCTGTGTCTTGCAGGATGTGGCTGTGTCTTGCAGGGTGTGGCTGTGTCTTGCAGGATGTGGCTGTGTCTTGCAGGGTGTGGCTGTGTCTTGCAGGGTGTGGCTGTGTCTTGCAGGGTGTGGCTGTGTCTTGCAGGATGTGGCTGTGTCTTGCAGGGTGTGGCTGTGTCTTGCAGGATGTGGCTGTGTCTTGCAGGGTGTGGCTGTGTCTTGCAGGATGTGGCTGTGTCTTGCAGGGTGTGGCTGTGTCTTGCAGGATGTGGCTGTGTTTTGCAGGGTGTGGCTGTGTCCTGCAGGGTGTGGCTGTGTCTTGCAGGGTGTGGCTGTGTCTTGCAGGGTGTGGCTGTGTCTTGCAGGATGTGGCTATGTCTTGCAGGGTGTGGCTGTGTCTTGCAGGATGTGGCTGTGTCTTGCAGGGTGTGGCTATGTCTTGCAGGATGTAGCTGTGTCTTGCAGGGTGTGGCTGTGTCTTGCAGGGTGTTTCTGTGTCTTGCAGGATGTGGCTGTGTCTTGCAGGGTGTGGCTGTGTCTTGCAGGATGTGGCTGTGTCTTGCAGGGTGTGGCTGTGTCTTGCAGGGTGTGGCTGTGTCTTGCAGGGTGTGGCTGTGTCTTGCAGGATGTGGCTGTGTCTTGCAGGGTGTGGCTGTGTCTTGCAGGATGTGGCTGTGTCTTGCAGGGTGTGGCTGTGTCTTGCAGGATGTGGCTGTGTCTTGCAGGGTGTGGCTGTGTCTTGCAGGGTGTGGCTGTGTCTTGCAGGGTGTAGCTATGTGTCTTGCAGGGTGTGGCTGTGTCTTGCAGGGTGTGGCTGTGTCTTGCAGGGTGTGGCTATGTCTTGCAGGGTGTGGCTGTGTCTTGCAGGGTGTGGCTGTGTCTTGCAGGGTGTGGCTGTGTCTTGCAGGATGTGGCTGTGTCTTGCAGGGTGTGGCTGTGTCTTGCAGGATGTGGCTGTGTCTTGCAGGGTGTGGCTATGTCTTGCAGGGTGTGGCTGTGTCTTGCAGGGTGTGGCTGTGTCTTGCAGGGTGTGGCTGTGTCTTGCAGGATGTGGCTGTGTCTTGCAGGGTGTGGCTGTGTCTTGCAGGATGTGGCTGTGTCTTGCAGGGTGTGGCTGTGTCTTGCAGGGTGTGGCTGTGTCTTGCAGGGTGTGGCTGTGTCTTGCAGGGTGTGGCTGTGTCTTGCAGGATGTGGCTGTGTCTTGCAGGGTGTGGCTGTGTCTTGCAGGATGTGGCTGTGTCTTGCAGGGTGTGGCTATGTCTTGCAGGGTGTGGCTGTGTCTTGCAGGGTATGGCTGTGTCTTGCAGGGTGTGGCTGTGTCTTGCAGGATGTGGCTGTGTCTTGCAGGGTGTGGCTGTGTCTTGCAGGATGTGGCTGTGTCTTGCAGGGTGTGGCTGTGTCTTGCAGGGTGTGGCTGTGTCTTGCAGGGTGTGGCTGTGTCTTGCACGATGTGGCTTTGCCTTGCAGGGTGTGGCTGTGTCTTGCAGGATGTGGCTGTGTCTTGCAGGGTGTGGCTGTGTCTTGCAGGATGTGGCTGTGTCTTGCAGGGTGTGGCTGTGTCTTGCAGGATGTGGCTGTGTCTTGCAGGGTGTGGCTGTGTCTTGCAGGGTGTGGCTGTGTCTTGCAGGGTGTGGCTGTGTCTTGCAGGGTGTGGCTGTGTCATGCAGGATGTGGCTGTGTCTTGCAGGGTGTGGCTGTGTCTTGCAGGATGTGGCTGTGTCTTGCAGGGTGTGGCTGTGTCTTGCAGGATGTGGCTGTGTCTTGCAGGGTGTGGCTGTGTCTTGCAGGATGTGGCTGTGTCTTGCAGGGTGTGACTATGTGTCTTGCAGGGTGTGGCTATGTGTCTTGCAGGGTGTGGCTGTGTCTTGCAGGATGTGGCTGTGTCTTGCAGGGTGTGGCTGTGTCTTGCAGGGTGTGGCTGTGTCTTGCAGGGTGTGGCTGTGTCTTGCAGGATGTGGCTGTGTCTTGCATGGTGTGGCTGTGTCTTGCAGGATGTGGCTGTGTCTTGCAGGGTGTGGCTGTGTCTTGCAGGATGTGGCTGTGTCTTGCAGGGTGTGGCTGTGTCTTGCAGGGTGTGGCTGTGTCTTGCAGGATGTGGCTGTGTCTTGCAGGGTGTGGCTGTGTCTTGCAGGATGTGGCTGTGTCTTGCAGGGTGTGGCTGTGTCTTGCAGGGTGTGGCTGTGTCTTGCAGGATGTGGCTGTGCCTTGCAGGATGTGGCTGTGTCTTGCAGAGTGTGGCTGTGTCTTGCAGGATGTGGCTGTGTCTTGCAGGGTGTGGCTGTGTCTTGCAGGATGTGGCTGTGTCTTGCAGGGTGTGGCTGTGTCTTGCAGGGTGTGGCTGTGTCTTGCAGGGTGTGGCTGTGTCTTGCAGGATGTGGCTGTGTCTTGCAGGGTGTGGCTGTGTCTTGCAGGGTGTGTCTGTGTCTTGCAGGATGTGGCTGTGTCTTGCAGGGTGTGGCTGTGTCTTGCAGGATGTGGCTGTGTCTTGCAGGGTGTGGCTGTGTCTTGCAGGGTGTGGCTGTGTCTTGCAGGGTGTGGCTGTGTCTTGCAGGATGTGGCTGTGTCTTGCAGGGTGTGGCTGTGTCTTGCAGGATGTGGCTGTGTCTTGCAGGGTGTGGCTGTGTCTTGCAGGATGTGGCTGTGTCTTGCAGGGTGTGGCTGTGTCTTGCAGGATGTGGCTGTGTCTTGCAGGGTGTGGCTGTGTCCTGCAGGGTGTGGCTGTGTCTTGCAGGGTGTGGCTGTGTCTTGCAGGGTGTGGCTGTGTCTTGCAGGATGTGGCTATGTCTTGCAGGGTGTGGCTGTGTCTTGCAGGATGTGGCTGTGTCTTGCAGGGTGTGGCTGTGTCTTGCAGGATGTAGCTGTGTCTTGCAGGGTGTGGCTGTGTCTTGCAGGGTGTTTCTGTGTCTTGCAGGATGTGGCTGTGTCTTGCAGGGTGTGGCTGTGTCTTGCAGGATGTGGCTGTGTCTTGCAGGGTGTGGCTGTGTCTTGCAGGGTGTGGCTGTGTCTTGCAGGGTGTGGCTGTGTCTTGCAGGATGTGGCTGTGTCTTGCATGGTGTGGCTGTGTCTTGCAGGATGTGGCTGTGTCTTGCAGGGTGTGGCTGTGTCTTGCAGGATGTGGCTGTGTCTTGCAGGGTGTGGCTGTGTCTTGCAGGATGTGGCTGTGTCTTGCAGGGTGTGGCTGTGTCTTGCAGGATGTGGCTGTGTCTTGCAGGGTGTGGCTGTGTCCTGCAGGGTGTGGCTGTGTCTTGCAGGGTGTGGCTGTGTCTTGCAGGATGTGGCTGTGTCTTGCAGGGTGTGGCTGTGTCTTGCAGGATGTGGCTGTGTCTTGCAGGGTGTGGCTGTGTCTTGCAGGGTGTGGCTGTGTCTTGCAGGATGTGGCTGTGTCTTGCAGGGTGTGGCTGTGTCTTGCAGGATGTGGCTGTGTCTTGCAGGGTGTGGCTGTGTCTTGCAGGGTGTGGCTATGTGTCTTCCAGGGTGTGGCTATGTGTCTTGCAGGGTGTGGCTGTGTCTTGCAGGATGTGGCTGTGTCTTGCAGGGTGTGGCTGTGTCTTGCAGGATGTGGCTGTGTCTTGCAGGGTGTGGCTGTGTCTTGCAGGGTGTGGCTGTGTCTTGCAGGATGTGGCTGTGTCTTGCAGGGTGTGGCTGTGTCTTGCAGGATGTGGCTGTGTCTTGCAGGGTGTGGCTGTGTCTTGCAGGATGTGGCTGTGTCTTGCAGGGTGTGGCTGTGTCTTGCAGGGTGTGGCTGTGTCTTGCAGGATGTGGCTGTGTCTTGCAGGGTGTGGCTGTGTCTTGCAGGATGTGGCTGTGTCTTGCAGGTTGTGGCTGTGTCTTGCAGGATGTGGCTGTGTCTTGCAGGGTGTGGCTATGTGTCTTGCAGGGTGTGGCTATGTGTCTTGCAGGGTGTTGCTGTGTCTTGCAGGATGTGGCTGTGTCTTGCAGGGTGTGGCTGTGTCTTGCAGGATGTGGCTGTGTCTTGCAGGGTGTGGCTGTGTCTTGCAGGGTGTGGCTGTGTCTTGCAGGATGTGGCTGTGTCTTGCAGGGTGTGGCTGTGTCTTGCAGGATGTGGCTGTGTCTTGCAGGGTGTGGCTGTGTCTTGCAGGATGTGGCTGTGTCTTGCAGGGTGTGGCTGTGTCTTGCAGGATGTGGCTGTGTCTTGCAGGGTGTGGCTGTGTCTTGCAGGATGTGGCTGTGTCTTGCAGGGTGTGGCTATGTGTCTTTCAGGGTGTGGCTATGTGTCTTGCAGGGTGTGGCTGTGTCTTGCAGGATGTGGCTGTGTCTTGCAGGGTGTGGCTATGTCTTGCATGGTGTGGCTGTGTCTTGCAGGGTGTGGCTGTGTCTTGCAGGGTGTGGCTATGTGTCTTGCAGGGTGTGGCTATGTGTCTTGCAGGGTGTGGCTGTGTCTTGCAGGGTGTGGCTGTGTCTTGCAGGGTGTGGCTGTGTCTTGCAGGGTGTGGCTATGTGTCTTGCAGGGTGTGGCTGTGTCTTGCAGGGTGTGGCTGTGTCTTGCAGGGTGTGGCTGTATTACAACCTAGGATTTCAAATGGCCTGTTATCCCAGGTGTAATGGGAGCAAATAAACACAGTAGAAAAAGTTTAGACTTATATTATCCTTCACCAATTATAACAGCAATATGTACACTATGTACAGTGATAAATATAGTGCACTCCACGGTAAGCAAGGCAGAAATAGAAGCCACAAGATAGCAGACCGTGCTTCAACCAGCTCTAGAGTGGGAATGACAAGGGCAGACAGGAGAGCGGTATCCACATAACCTCTGCGATTGTCAATCCCACCTTCTTATTGGCTAGAACCTGGTCACTAGTTGAACGATGGGGCCCCATCATCAACTCTTAGCAACCTGGTTCGCTGGTTGGGGGAGATAGCCTGTAAATGAGGGTGTGTCCATGCGCCGAATAAAGGTTACGTACTCTTTGCATGCCACACCCCCACCCCCGAGAAGGCTCAGGATTAGGCTGCCACCTCCCAGTGGTAACCGTGCCGCCATGGCACAAAATAATGGGACCGCCTATCCTCTCCACCATCCAACTCTTAGATAGAGCTCAGCTTTCCTAGTGCCTGAAAGCCAAACCCTAAACTCAGAGTGAGACAGCAGTCAGATAAGCCAACATAGGTCCAAGATACAAGCGGACGGTAGCCCGTATCCCCTCACTAAAAAAAAACCCCACATCAGGGGATAAAAAAAAGAGCTTGAAAGGGGGGTTACCACAAATACATCCTAACCTAAATAAAATATTAAACTAGACTCTTGACAAAGAGTCTGCCAACACATTTTCTTTGCCGGCAATATATTTAATAAAAATATTGTAGGGCTGCAGCCTGAGAGTCCAACGCATAAGCCTTGTGTTGTGATTCTTCATGGCTTGGAGATAGACTAACGGGTTGTGATCACTGTAGACTGTGACCACCTGCGATGTTTGGCCCACATAAACATCGAAATGCTCCAAAGCCATTACCAGCGCGAGGGCTTCTTTTTCAATGGTAGAGTAAGCTCTCTGATGTGGCTGGAACTTGGCTGAAAAGTATGCGATTGGCTGCAGCTCCTTGTTCCCGATTTGTAATAGTACCGCCCCAACCCCAGACTCACAAGCATCAACCTGTAATGAAAAAGGTTTGGAGAAGTCTGGAGACAAGAGAATGGGTGCAGAGCACAATAATCTTTTTGCTTTATTAAAAGCAGTGTTACAATCTGACGTCCAATTAAAGGGAACTTTATGACTGGTAAGAGAGGTAAGAGGGGCTACAATATCTGAGAAATTCTTACAGAATCTTCTGTAAAATCCTATCATGCCTAGGAAACGTTGAAGAGATTTCCTATCATGAGGAACTGGATATTCTTTAATCGAAAGAACTTTAGCAAGTTTAGGTGCAACTTTACCACTACCTACTTCATGGCCTAGAAAAGTGACAGTGGCCTGGCCAAAGGAAGATTTAGACAAATTAACTGTTAATTGGGAATTCTTAAAGGTCTCAAACAGAGCTTTAAGTCTAAGTAGGTGTTGATCCCAAGTATCAGACACCACAACAATATCATCTAGGTATGCTGCCGTGCCTTCAAGTCCTTTAATAGCCTGATGGACGAGTTTCTGGAATGAAGAGGGGGAATTTTTTCATTCCGAAGGGGGTAACTGTATACTGATAATGACCTCCTGGAATCACGAAGGCAGAGATTTCCTTCGCCTTATCTGTCAAAGGTACCTGATAGTAACCTTTAAGGAGATCTAATTTGGACACAAAAGTAGCCTTACCCACAAAGTCAATTACGTCATCCAGACGAGGAAGAGGGTAAGCATCTGTAATTGTGACCTCGTTCACTTTACGGTAGTCTGTGCACATACGAAACCCTCCATCAGCCTTTTTTACTAGGATGCACGGTGAAACCCATGGACTAGACGACTCCTCCACTAAACCATGTTCTAACAAGAAGTCTACTTCCTGCTGAAGTAACCTTTGCTTTTCAGGATTAGCTCTGTAGGGGGAGAGTTTAATTGGTTTAGATTTTCCCACATCTACATCATGGTAACCTAACGTACATTTTTTCGGCACATCCGAAAAAATATTAGGATATGACTGTAGAAGCTCAGTTAAATTGGTTGCTTGTATTTCAGATAATCCATCCATTAACGGGCTAGGATCCTTGAGGAGGACAGAATTTGAAAGTTTAGTATTAATTTCAGAGATAGAGTGCAAAGAGTCAGAGTCGTCCTCAGAGGTAGAGGACAGAGTCATTACTGGGACTTTATCTGGTGTATGAAAGGCCTTGATTTGATTTATGTGGTAAGTTTTTGTTTTTGAGGTCTTATCAATGGGAGCTACCACATAATTTAAATCAGATAATCTACTTACTATCTGCATAGGTCCCGTAAATCTAGCTTTCAAGGTGTGGCCAGGTATAGGTTCCTGCACCAACACCTTGTCTCCTGGATGGAAGGAGCGGAATTGTGCACTTCTGTCATACCTCTGTTTCATCTTACTTTGAGCTGTCTTTAGCTTAGCCGTGGCTAACTCACGTGCCACCTGCAACCTTGAAGACGGGTTGTAGAGTGCTGAGCTTACGTCTTCTCCCATCCATCCTTCTTTGAGCACCCGAAGAGGACCTCGTACATTGTGCCCAAAGATCAGCTCAAACGGACTATACCCTGTAGACTCTTGCACCGTCTCTCGTACTGAGAACAGCAACAATGGTAGAGATTCATCCCAATCTGTCGGAAAGTGCATGCAAAAACTTCTCATCATTGTTTTTAATGTTTGGTGGAATCTTTCCAAGGCGCCTTGGGACTGAGGGTGATAGGCAGTGGATAAGTTGTGAATTATCCCTAACCTAGTTAATACTTCCCTAAATGCTTTGGCAGTGAAGTTAGTACCTTGATCACTTTGTATAGTTTTAGGAATGCCAAAACAAGAAATGAATTTTGTTAAAGCTTTGAGAATAGCTTTAGTATTGATACTACGCATTGGGATCGCTTCAGGATATCTGGTTACTTTATCCATAATTGTAAATAAATACTGATTTCCAGACTTTGACTTAGGTAGTGGACCTACACAATCTATAATTAAATCTGCAAAAGGTTCTCCATCAGCAGGTATGGGTTGGAGAGGTGCAGGTTTAATAGAATGTCCAGGTTTTCCAACTTGCTGACATTCTCGGCAACACCTAATATGATTCTTTACATCTTTCTTTAATGTTGGCCAATAAAATTCTTTTGTGATTCTATACAAGGTTTTTGTAATTCCTAAGTGATCTCCTGATGACGTATTATGAGCTATATTTAATATCTGAGGTCTATACTTGGTTGGAACCACTAACCTGTCGTATAATTGCCGGCCCTCTGTCTCCTTACCAGTCTCAGTGCATACCAAATAATCATTTTTAACTTCATACTTGACTGGATGACCCAAAGAGGATTTACCCATGGCTGCCTCAAAAGCGAATTTTAACGAAGGGTCCTTACGTTGTTCCTCCCGGAAGGACAGTCCCTCGGGCATGGAAACAGAGACATCTGGCAATCCTGCAACCTGGGAATAGGAAGGCTTGATCGGGGTCTGTTCACTTGATTTACGAGACTCCGGCCGGTGTGTCTCATAAAACAACGTGGCTATTCCGAGATCGGAGTCGTCCAAGGATAGGTCAACATTCTCCCCAGACAGCCCTTGGGATGTTGCCCGAGTTATGGCCAACACTGGAGAAGCATTAATCATTATAGGTTCAGGACACGAAGTAACAGTAGTAATGTTATTACCCAGTAATAACATGGCATTTTTCATGGGAAATCCTTTTGAGATACCTACAGTCAAGTACCCAGTGTAATATTTGCACTGTACATAAATTTTATGCAAAGGAACAGAATATATAGTTCCTCCATAGGCTTCCAATAAAACTGATGAATTCAAGGAAGTATTCTCTGAAAGGGGTAATATTCCTTCTCTGACAAGTGAGCAATATGCTCCAGTATCTCTAAAGGTATTTACTTTAGTTGGTTCTGAGTTTTCCTGAAGGGAAATAAGACTTTCGCAATAATAAGGGGCCATACCTTTTTCTACTTCTCTAGGGGACATGTTACTAGGGATATTAGAGATTTTCCCGATGGGTTGAGGTTTTTGGGGGCAGTTGGAACTGATATGACCTACTTTATTACACCTGAAGCAGACGACAGGCTTGCCCTTTACTCCCTGATGACGTTGCAAGTGGTGTCGTTCTGGCTGGTGCCTCTCTGGATATTGTTGTCGAGATGCTCCATAAGTAGTTTGCCTCTCCGCAGGGGGACCATATGTTGAGAAGCGTGGCTCACCAGGTGACTTGGTTGGATGTCGTAGACGCTCTCCCTCCGGCTGGCACTTCATTCTCCAATGTTGTCGATCTCTGCTCACGCCAGACTGTTGAAAAGAGAGACGGGACCGCTCGGACAAGGAGCGGTTCGTTTCGAAGGTATCAGCCAACCTGGCCGCCTCCAATGCAGTGGTTAAGTCACGATCCTGCAGAAAGACACGAACCTCTGGTCAAACAGACTCCAGCAGGTTATCAATCAGAATAAGCTGCACCAGCTCCTCAAAGTTAGAGACACCACTCGCTTTATACCAGCTGGTAAAAGCTTTGGTTTGCTGTCTCACAAAGTCCACCAGGGATTGACCAAGCTGCCGCCTGTTCAATTTGAAGGTCTTACGATATTTAGCTGGGATACATGTATATGCTCCCAACACTGTGGTCTTCACTACTTGATAATCAGAGAATTCAGCGTCAGTTAATACCGACGTAAATTCCTGTGCCTTACCCAATAATGCTGTATGAACCAACGCTGCCCAGTGCTGTTCCGGCCACCTCAAGGCTCGAGCCTGATTTTCGAAGCTTTCGAAAAATTGCTCTGGTTCGGCCTCATTGAAGCGGGGAACAAGCTGTACTGCTTTTTGTAAACTGAAATCGTTTACAGAATGCGAAAACTGCCTCCTTTCTCTTTCCCTATCAAATTCTTCCCTTGCGAATGCTCTGTTCCCTAGTTTGCTCAAGATTGATTTTTGCCAGCTGAAGTGCCAACGACGCTGATTCACCCTGAGACAACCCAGCTGCACTATACTGACCATTTTGCTCCGTAGGTGTATCATCTTCCTCCTGCGAGAACATAGTAGTTTTTGCCCTAGCTCCCGTAGAGGGAGGAGTCTGATGTGCCATCTCTTCTTCAATAAGTATGTCAGCAATAAGTGAACGCAGTTGCGCAGCTGTAAGAGTGCGTTTATAGGGAATGCCAATGGAACGAGCAATTTGCCAACAACGCTGTAGGGACAATTTAGGTAGGTTATGCAAAGTATATGCCGACACCAGGCGTCTGACTCGTCTAGGTGGCATAAGTTATTCGCTATGCACAGTACGAATACCCCAACGTAACACGTTAATTTGCAGAACACGCTTAGCTATGCACAGTACGATTGCAGAATACGCATACAAGCAAAGCCGACTGCACACAAGACTGACCGTAGCGAAGCGAGCACACTGAACAAGCTAGTAGCGAGCTGCTGAACGATCACACAATAGCAAGGCTGATCATAAGCAACTGACACGCAAAATTTGTAAAGCGAAGCGAAACAGCAAGCTACACAATGTTCCTGCTACAAGCTTCACCCTAAGCTCAACCGTTTCTCTAAGTCCAGCTCTCGGACAGGCTACCCATATTACAACCTAGGATTTCAAATGGCCTGTTATCCCAGGTGTAATGGGAGCAAATAAACACAGTAGAAAAAGTTTAGACTTATATTATCCTTCACCAATTATAACAGCAATATGTACACTATGTACAGTGATAAATATAGTGCACTCCACGGTAAGCAAGGCAGAAATAGAAGCCACAAGATAGCAGACCGTGCTTCAACCAGCTCTAGAGTGGGAATGACAAGGGCAGACAGGAGAGCGGTATCCACATAACCTCTGCGATTGTCAATCCCACCTTCTTATTGGCTAGAACCTGGTCACTAGTTGAACGATGGGGCCCCATCATCAACTCTTAGCAACCTGGTTCGCTGGTTGGGGGAGATAGCCTGTAAATGAGGGTGTGTCCATGCGCCGAATAAAGGTTACGTACTCTTTGCATGCCACAGGCTGTGTCTTGCAGGGTGTGGCTCTGTCTTGCAGGGTGTGGCTATGTGTCTTGCAGGGTGTGACTGTGTCTTGCAGGGTGTGGCTGTGTCTTGCAGGGTGTGGCTGTGTCTTGCAGGGTGTGGCTGTGTCTTGCAGGGTGTGGCTGTGTCTTGCAGGGTGTGGCTGTGTCTTGCAGGGTGTGGCTGTGTCTTGCAGGGTGTGGCTGTGTCTTGCAGGGTGTGTCTGTGTCTTGCAGGATGTGGCTGTGTCTTGCAGGGTGTGGCTGTGTCTTGCAGGATGTGGCTGTGTCTTGCAGGGTGTGGCTGTGTCTTGCAGGGTGTGGCTGTGTCTTGCAGGGTGTGGCTGTGTCTTGCAGGATGTGGCTGTGTCTTGCAGGGTGTGGCTGTGTCTTGCAGGATGTGGCTGTGTCTTGCAGGGTGTGGCTGTGTCTTGCAGGATGTGGCTGTGTCTTGCAGGGTGTGGCTGTGTCTTGCAGGATGTGGCTGTGTCTTGCAGGGTGTGGCTGTGTCCTGCAGGGTGTGGCTGTGTCTTGCAGGGTGTGGCTGTGTCTTGCAGGGTGTGGCTGTGTCTTGCAGGATGTGGCTATGTCTTGCAGGGTGTGGCTGTGTCTTGCAGGATGTGGCTGTGTCTTACAGGGTGTGGCTGTGTCTTGCAGGATGTAGCTGTGTCTTGCAGGGTGTGGCTGTGTCTTGCAGGGTGTTTCTGTGTCTTGCAGGATGTGGCTGTGTCTTGCAGGGTGTGGCTGTGTCTTGCAGGATGTGGCTGTGTCTTGCAGGGTGTGGCTGTGTCTTGCAGGGTGTGGCTATGTGTCTTCCAGGGTGTGGCTATGTGTCTTGCAGGGTGTGGCTGTGTCTTGCAGGGTGTGGCTGTGTCTTGCAGGATGTGGCTGTGTCTTGCAGGGTGTGGCTGTGTCTTGCAGGATGTGGCTGTGTCTTGCAGGGTGTGGCTGTGTCTTGCAGGATGTGGCTGTGTCTTGCAGGGTGTGGCTGTGTCTTGCAGGATGTGGCTGTGTCTTGCAGGGTGTGGCTGTGTCTTGCAGGATGTGGCTGTGTCTTGCAGGGTGTGGCTGTGTCTTGCAGGATGTGGCTGTGTCTTGCAGGGTGTGGCTGTGTCTTGCAGGGTGTGGCTGTGTCTTGCAGGATGTGGCTGTGTCTTGCAGGGTGTGGCTGTGTCTTGCAGGATGTGGCTGTGTCTTGCAGGGTGTGGCTGTGTCTTGCAGGGTGTGGCTATGTGTCTTCCAGGGTGTGGCTATGTGTCTTGCAGGGTGTGGCTGTGTCTTGCAGGATGTGGCTGTGTCTTGCAGGGTGTGGCTGTGTCTTGCAGGATGTGGCTGTGTCTTGCAGGGTGTGGCTGTGTCTTGCAGGGTGTGGCTGTGTCTTGCAGGATGTGGCTGTGTCTTGCAGGGTGTGGCTGTGTCTTGCAGGATGTGGCTGTGTCTTGCAGGGTGTGGCTGTGTCTTGCAGGATGTGGCTGTGTCTTGCAGGGTGTGGCTGTGTCTTGCAGGGTGTGGCTGTGTCTTGCAGGATGTGGCTGTGTCTTGCAGGGTGTGGCTGTGTCTTGCAGGATGTGGCTGTGTCTTGCAGGTTGTGGCTGTGTCTTGCAGGATGTGGCTGTGTCTTGCAGGGTGTGGCTATGTGTCTTGCAGGGTGTGGCTATGTGTCTTGCAGGGTGTTGCTGTGTCTTGCAGGATGTGGCTGTGTCTTGCAGGGTGTGGCTGTGTCTTGCAGGATGTGGCTGTGTCTTGCAGGGTGTGGCTGTGTCTTGCAGGGTGTGGCTGTGTCTTGCAGGATGTGGCTGTATCTTGCAGGGTGTGGCTGTGTCTTGCAGGATGTGGCTGTGTCTTGCAGGGTGTGGCTGTGTCTTGCAGGATGTGGCTGTGTCTTGCAGGGTGTGGCTGTGTCTTGCAGGATGTGGCTGTGTCTTGCAGGGTGTGGCTATGTGTCTTTCAGGGTGTGGCTATGTGTCTTGCAGGGTGTGGCTGTGTCTTGCAGGATGTGGCTGTGTCTTGCAGGGTGTGGCTATGTGTCTTGCAGGGTGTGGCTATGTGTCTTGCAGGGTGTGGCTGTGTCTTGCAGGGTGTGGCTGTGTCTTGCAGGGTGTGGCTGTGTCTTGCAGGGTGTGGCTATGTGTCTTGCAGGGTGTGGCTATGTGTCTTGCAGGGTGTGGCTGTGTCTTGCAGGGTGTGGCTGTGTCTTGCAGGGTGTGGCTGTGTCTTGCAGGGTGTGGCTATGTGTCTTGCAGGGTGTGGCTGTGTCTTGCAGGGTGTGGCTGTGTCTTGCAGGGTGTGGCTGTGTCTTGCAGGGTTTGGCTGTGTCTTGCAGGGTGTGGCTATGTGTCTTGCAGGGTGTGGCTGTGTCTTGCAGGGTGTGGCTGTGTCTTGCAGGGTGTGGCTATGTATGAAACATGTTTAAGAAAGCTTCTGTATTAAGATATGTTCATTTATGTTTTTTTTTTTTTTTTTTTTGGATTTTATTGGATTTTAATTTTTATATATTATTATTAATACTTAGTATTTCTATGAAGTGATGGTATGTTTACGTAGACTGTTTTATTATGCTGTATTGTTATGTAGGGGTTTAATTACGTGTTTGTGTATACCGCTCTATTCATTGTGGTTTTTGTACGTATGTAATACACGTGTTTATGCATTTGTCTTTCCTCGGTTATGCGTGTTTCAGAATGTTTATATTTTCAACCATGTTAATTAATGTTATTTTATAGTTTTGGTTATGATGGTGACGGCAGATACAGCTGTTGGGAATAGTGGAAGGGGGGGGGGGTTGTAGTGTGCTGTATTCTTATAGTAAGTATTTGCACAGGGATGTTGCATGCGGGTTGTTATAATGTTTCATTTCTGTTTTTCCATGAGTATCTGTTTTATGTCTGCATGTTAAACTATATGCTTCCTTGTGTTGCGATTTACGTTATATATTTTGTTTTCATTTATATATTGTTATTATGGGCTCGAACCACTGTAATGCTACATCGTTTTTAAATAAAATATATAAAAAAATATATATTATTTGTGTATTGATGTTTTGTATTATTATTTTGTCATAGTGTTTTAAGTATTATAAAATATGTTTGTAAACATATATGCTATAGGTCTAGCTATGTGATTATATAATATCTATTGTGGTGGAGGAGATAGTGGTATATGATTTATTATAGCATGTCTTTTAGTGCATTTTTGTACTAGGATGGCATATTTGGGCCACAAACCTCTTATCTGATGTTTACTCATGCATGATGAACATCCTAGGTGGCTCGATGTGTATATAGCGACTGTCAGAATGTTGCGCAGTTCATACGGTGTACTGGGCTTATGAATTCTGTTTTGGATACCTGTTTGTTAAGGGATGGTGGTTTTCTATATATTTATTTTTTTATGTTGTAATATTACGTTTTAAATAATATATATATAAAAAAAACCTCTTAGGTAAGTTCTCTATATCCCTCTGAGAAAGCCCGCTCCCACCTTCTCCCATAAATTTCCATGTTACGGCACAACGTTTTATAAAACGTAACCGCTAAAACCCGCCTCTTCACCTCACTGACCCCTTTCCCCCTCATTCCCCACGTTATGAATATAATCTACCATAATGTACCCCACAGCCCTAATGATACTCTCATCCAATCCCCCCCCCCCGTCAAGACTTAAAGCACTCATAACAGAAATCCCTTTACCCCCAATCTTACGGAGCACCCTACTCAACCAACCCCTGACGCCACCCATCCCCTCACAAAACTATACAACATGAAACACCGACACCTCACCTTCACATATTCCACCCCCCTACCACACTTCTATCCCTCAGAACCGTACCTGACGGCATAATCCCGTGCAGAAAACGATACATTACGTCACGTGCTCGTGGTTGTAACCTCATCCTACTTAACCTATTCCATATACTTCCTCATGTATACATGGGGAAAATTCCATCTACAAGCCCCACAACCCTCCCTACCAACGATCGACACATCGCACCTATTTTGACCTTCCCCGGATCTCGAGCCCACGCCTAAGCCCTCAAAACAGTTTCACACTCCCGCAACTCCACTCTTGAATACATTCATTTCAATCTTTCATGGATCCTGACCAGACCCCCCCCACCCACACCTTCCCTCACCACCTCCCTTTTAATAAAGACACATTTGACCTTCCTTTTTAGTCTAGTAAACCCCCCCCCTGCTGCACAGGTAACATTACCACGTCCCTTTTAAGCCAATCACATCCCGAACCCCACAAGAATTTAAAAACCCTCCTAAGTATGTCCGCTATCGCCATCAGTGTTAATGGGAACACGGCCACAACATGCCATACCTTACTATACAATAAGACGTTAATGACAATGGCCCGCTGTACAAGGGTCAAATGATAAGGCCTCAATGCACCCAATCACCACTGAATCCTATCCACCAACCTAATCGAGTTTTCCCTGCGCACTACATCCAGATCGTCTGCATAGTTAAGACCACAAATTTTTAACAAATTCACCCGCCTCCCCACCACTGAACTACCCTATTCAACCCTCCCAGCCCAAGCTCCTAACCCCATGCCCATACCAGTTCAATCCGAGAACAATTGTACTACCATATCCAAGGTATCCATTGACATCCCCTCCCTAACCAGAACAGTAGTGTCATCTACATACCCTATTAAGACTGGCCAAACTCTCCCAACTCGACTCCCTTCACCCCCTATTGCACATACGCTTCCCCATCATCCTATAAAAGGGGTCCTGAATGCATGCAAATAAAATTGTGACATAGGGCACCCGTGTCGAAGTCCCCTTTCAATTACAATCTTCCCACCCACTCTCTCATTAATCTGTACCCTCACCATTGCACCGCGATACAAAGCATCAACCCATCCCACTATTTCTTCCCCATACCCCTATCCCCTGAGGATGGCTCTCAATGCTTCTCGTTCCACTGTCATATGGAGCCTACCTGTCTCAAGCCACCAAACCCCCCCTCCCTCCCTTTTGCTTCCACAAAATTCCTTAGGAACCCATGTCCCTCCACCATAGACCTCCCTGGCAACCCAAACTGAGTTCTCGATACTACTCTATCCACTACGCATTTAAACCGATTCCCCAAAATTTTGGCAAACAGCTTATAATCTGTGCATAACAACGATATTGCCCGGTAGTCCCTAAGTGTATGTTGCCCCTTACCCTTCGGTACCAATACTACGACAGCTGTTGCCTGCTTCTCTCCCAACTCTCCTCTCTCCTTCACTAAATTTAATAACCTAACCAAAAAATCCCTCATTACCTCCCAGTGCTGTAGATAAAACTCTGCTGGGAGTCCATTGATTCCCAGAGCTTTACCCTTATGCATTTCACTTAAAGCCTAGGCGGGTCATCATCTGACTAAGACCCGCGTCAGGAAACATTTGTCCTGTTTCCTGACGAACCATACCTAACCTAACCTAACTTAAAGCCTTCCATGTTTCTCCCTCAGTTATTTCCCCTCCCAACGCATCCCTGTCACTTTTTTCCAACAGACATATCACATTCTCACGCGCCTGTTTTAAAACCCCAGCTCCTACCCCATCCCTTTGCCAATACTTTCCATACCACTCGTCTGCAAACACTCCCATCCCATCTGAGGAGTGTATAACCTGACCCACCTACCGACTCATGAACCTCCAACCATGGAATAGCTGTTGCCTGCTGCCGTTGCTTTTGTCTACGCAATACACACGAAGGCCTATCGCCCCATAACACCTCTCCCATGCCTGCCATTACCCTCACCACATGGAACCTCTCATCTTGTAGCTCTTGCAGCCTCCCCTTAAGTGCCAGTATGTCATCCATAGGATAAATACCCGCCTCCGCCCCTCTCACATAACAACCCCTTAACATGTCCTCCAAATAGTTGGCCAGCCCATATTTTAAAGAATTAATTCGTTTCCCTTCTCTCACGTAATATTGCCTAATTCGTTCTTTAGCCACACCATCCCACCATGTTACCACATCCTCTACCCCATGTACCTCTGCACTTAACTCCTCCCACAGTGTTGGAAATCCCTCCAACCCCTCCTCATTTCCTAACACACTCGTATTTAACTTCCAATAACCTCTAGAGATACCCGCCAGTGACTTCCATCCCACCTCTGCCACGACCGCCCTATGAGCCGAATAAGCTACCTTTATTGTGCGGAAAAACTTTACCAAGACCCCTTGAGAAATGTACAACCTATCTAACCTAGCCGCATAACCCCTCCGCACGAAAGTGTGCTCAACCTCCCACACTCTCCCTCCAACTGCATCCCTCAACTGAATATCCCTCAAGAGGTCTCGTAAGGCTGCCGACATGTGCCCCGCCCCTTTTAGTTCCACATCAGCCCTCCTGATAACACAGTTCTAGTCCTCACCAACGATGGCCACCGCAGGTAAACCACGTAAGAAGAAAACTAGGTCATCACATACAAATTCCTGCTTTACTTTCACAACGTTCTCAGCTGGTGCATACACACATGTAAAAGTTACCCTCTGCCCATCCAACACCCATCCACACACAACACCCTCCCCCCTCCCCCCTCACTTTTATCAACACAAACGGGCTCGCCTCCCTGATCAATATACCCACACCATCTTTCAGACGTGCAGATGGCAGTCATGACCTGAAACCCCGCCACCTCCAGCTCTCTCCCCTCCTTGAAATTGTTCTTGCAGGAACCCTACATCCACTCTATATTTACACTGAAACATTCGAAACCATTCCCTCTTCACACTGATACACAGTCCATTTACGTTCACAGTCATACACCTAAGGCCTCTTTATAGTTTCCAACCCTTCCTCCTCTCTTCATTCATCCCAGGGCCTCTTGCCCCAGAGCCAGCACAGGGTTTCACACCATCAACCCCCCCTCCTTTCTTGCGATGCCTCTTATCCTGACTACCTCGACAGTACTCTTCCTTCCTCCCAGACCTCTGCCCCACTGTCAGAACATCATCTGAGTCTGACGCCGCCGCTCTCTTCCTCGTGATACCCTCCACTTCCATGTTGTCTTCTGAGGTTCCCTCACGATGAACCTCAACCTCCACCACGCCCCGTTCCACAGCACATGGCGACATCGCACGCTTACTGCTTGGCCCGTCATCCCTGCCATGGTTTTTATCAACACATTCCTCCACAGGCAATGCCGTGCCTCTCACCAGCTCAGGAACAATATCCTCAGCAGGCGGCGTCAATGTCCTCAACACTTCCTGAAGCTCTTCCTCGAGAGCCTGTACCTCCTCCTGCACTTGCACTTCTGCACTTTTCTCCTGCCTAGTAACAGTTCCTGTTATGCCACAGCTTGCCTCACACACACCAGTCTCCTCTATGGGATCCTCTACCACTTGACTCCACAAGCGCCCAAGCCCTTGCTTTCGTGCGGGGCTCTCAACAACAGCTACCACACTGGTAACTGGTGCTGCACTAGTTTGTGCAGGCGCCCTCCTCAGCTTCACACACGCTGCCGCCAAATGGTCGCACACCCCACATAACCAGCACGTAAGTCTCTGTCAGACGTACGATACCATAACTTGCATCCTGAAGTCCTCCAACACGACGTAAGACGGTATGGGATGTCTCAGAGTCATCTTCATGGAAAAGGTTCCCTCCAGACGGCCCATGTAAGCACCAGCCGTCCACTTGCCCTGTTGAGCTAGATGTACAGTCTCATATGCCTCGAAAACACACCTGATGTCAGCCTCATCTGCCTCAAATGGGACATTACGAATCTTAACCCACGTAAAGTGGCGAGATACGTCGATCAAACGCACCTTCACAGCTGGAGTTGCGTCAAGACTCACGTCTTGGAATCTCGTCACCAAAGACTCGTACACGGACGTGGAATTCAGTTTGACTAAGATTCTGTATGCCCCATTGAGGGCAGCACCATACACCTCATCGTCCTGGATACCATACGTCTCCCTAATGATGGTCGGGAGTAACACCTGCGCTGAAGAGGGTGAAATTGCCCCACGAAGCAGCTCTATCCCGATGTTGTTTACGCGCCTCCTCACAATCAGCGCCATGTTGGTACAAGGTAGCTCGCCTGAAAACAGCAGAGGGGTGCAAAGCACAACCGCACTCTACCGAGGTCAGGCAGCGAATATCCCTCTAATTGAGGTGTTATATCTCCGTTATGCGTGTTATGATGGTTCTCTGTACATTTTCTAGGTCAGCAATTTCACCTGCTCTGAAAGATGCTGTTAATGTGCAACATATTTCAGCCTAGATAGAAGAAGCGACCTGAAAAGAGTCATCATGGGATTGGCATCCCTAGTTTTGAAGATTCTCATTATCAGTCCTGTCATTTTTCTAGCAGATGCGATTGATACGGTGTTATGGTCCTTGAAGGTGAGATCCTCCTAAATGTTCAATCTCAGGTTTTTGACGTTGTTTTTCGCTCTATTTTGTGGCTGGAATTTGTTTTGTATTCTGATGAAGTTTTAATTTCCTAATGTTCACCATATCGGAGAAATTGAAATTTCTCATTGTTGAACTTCATATTGTTTTCTGCAGCAGATTGAAAGATTTGGTTGATGTCCACCTGAAACCTTGCAGTGTCTGCAATGGAAGACACTGTCATGAAGATTCGGGTGTCATCTGCAAAGGAAGACACGGTGCTGTGGCTGACATCCTTGTCTATGTCAGATATGAGGATGAGAAACAAGATGGGAGCGAGTACTGTGCCTTGCAGAACAGAGTGAAGATGTTTGCTTAGTAGTGAAGGTGTGCGTTTAGTAGCGGCTATGCATTTAGTAGTGAATGTGTGCGTTTAATGAAAATTTGCCTTTAGTTTACCTGGAGTTTACCTGGAGAGAGTTCCGAGGGGTCAACGCCCCCGCGGCCCGGTCTGTGACCAGGCCTCCTGGTGGATCAGAGCCTGATCAACCAGGCTGTTACTGCTGATTGCACGCAATCAAAACATACAAGCCACAGCCCGGCTGGTCAGGTACCGACTTTAGGTGCTCGTCCAGTGCCAGCTTGAAGACTGCCAGGGGTCTATTGGTGATCCCCCTTATGTATGCTGGGACTCAGTTGAACAGTCTCGGGCACCTGACACTTATTGTATTGTCTCTTAACGTGCTAGTGACACCCCTGTTTTTCATTGGGGGGATGTTGCATCGTCTGCCAAGTCTTTTGCTTTCGTTGCAAGTGATTTTCGTGTGCAAGTTCGGTACTAGTCCCTCTAGGATTTTCCAGGTGTATATAATCATGTATCTCTCCCGCCTGCATTCCAGGGAATACAGGTTCAGGAACTTCAAGCGCTCCCAGTAACTGAGGTGTTTTATCTCCATTATGCTCGCCGTGAAGGTTCTCTGTACATTTTCTAGGTCAGCAATTTCACCTGCCTTGAAAGGTGCTGTTAGTGTGCAGCAATATTCCAGCCTAGATAGAACAAGCGACCTGAAGAGTGTCATCATGGGCTTGGCCTCCCTAGTTTTGAAGGTTCTCATTATCCATTCTGTCATTTTTCTAGCAGATGCGATTGATACAATGTTATGGTCTTTGAAAGTGAGATCCATCGACATGATCACTTCCAGGTCTTTGATATTGGTGTTTCGCTCTATTTTGTGGCCAGAATTTGTTTTGTACTCTGATGAAGATTTAATTTCCTCATGTTTACCATATCTGAGTAATTGAAATTTCTCATCGTTGAACTTCATATTGTTTTCTGCAGCCCACTGAAAGATTTGGTTGATGTCCGCCTGGAGGCTTGCAGTGTCTTCAATGGAAGACACTGTCATGCAGATTCGGGTGTCATCTGCAAAGAAGACACGGTGCTGTGACTGACATCCTTGTCTAAGTCAGATTTGAGGATGATAAACAAGATGGGAGCGAGTACTGTGCCTTGTGGAACAGAGCTTTTCACCGTAGCCGCCTCGGACTTTACTCTGTTGACTACTACTCTCTGTGTTGTTTGTGAGGAAATTATAGATCCATCTACCAACTTTTCCTGTTATTCATTTAGCACGCATTTTGTGCGCTATTACGCCATGGTCACACTTGTTGAAGGCTTTTGCAAAGTCTGTATATATTACATCTGCATTCTCTTTGTCTTCTAGTGCATCTAGGACCTTGTCGTAGTGATCCAATAGTTGAAACAGAGACCTGCTCTAAACCCATGTTGCCCTGGGTTGTGTAATTGATGGGTTTCTAGAGGGGTGGCGATCTTGCTTCTTAGGACCCTTTCAAAGTTTTTTATGATATGGGATGTTAGTGCTATCGGTCTGTAGTTCTTTGCTATTGCTTTACTGCCCCCTTTGTGGAGTGGGGCTATGTCTGTTGTTTTTAGTAACTGTGGGGCGACCCCCGTGTCCATGCTCCCTCTCCATGGGATGGTAAAGGCTCGTGATGGGGGCTTCTTGCAGTTCTTGATGAACACGGAGTTCCATGAGTCTGGCCCTGGGGCAGAGTGCATGGGCATGTCATTATGTCATTTATCGCCTGTTCGAAGTCATTTGGCGTCAGGATAACATCAGATAGGCTTGTGTTAACCAAGTTCTGTGGCTCTTTCATAAAAAATTCATTTTGATCTTCGACTCTCAGTCTGGTTAGCGGCTTGCTAAAAACTGAGTCATATTGGAACTTGAGTAGCTCACTCATTTCCTTGCTGTCATCTGTGTAGGACCCATCTTGTTTAAGTAGGGGCCCAATACTGGACGTTGTTTTCGACTTTGATTTGGCATAGGAAAAGAAATACTTTGGGTTTCTTTCGATTTCATTTATGGCTTTTAGTTCTTCCCGCGATTCCTGACTCCAATAAGATTCCTTCAGCTTAAGTTCGATGTTTGCTATTTCTCTGACCAGTAACTCCCTACGCATTTCAGTGAAGATGTGCGTTTCCTAGCGGAGAGGTTTTTAGTGCCAGGAAGGAAAAAAAACTGGCAGGAAATGGCAGAAATCGTACACCAAATCCAGTCATTCCTGGAGTGGAACCACAGTCGATGGCCTCCACTCCAAACAAACAGATACAGATACTAATGCCGGAAAAAAATCCCCCCCCAGTACCAACAATACCACCAGTCCGACAACATTCTTCTTAGCAAATATACAGGGTCTAAAGCCAGCAACAAACAACAAAATACCTTTCATCCGTGGACTGCTTGCAGAGGCAAAGGCAATGTTCGCGGCTTTCACTGAGACCCACATAAAGGATCACTTGGACAACGAAATATGGATCCCAAGTTACAACCTATACAGATGTGACAGAGTGAACAGGCAAAAGGGGGGGTTGGCCTGTACATTGCAGAGTCACTTGTTTGCACAGAACTGCTTAATGCCTCAAATGATGTAGTGGAAATTTTAGCAGTACAGGTCGAGAACCAAAACCTAGTCATTGTGGTAGTCTACAAGCCTCCGGATGCAGCATCCCAGCAATTCCAGGAACAGCTGTTAAAAATTGACCACTGTCTGGAAAATCTTCCAGCTCCTGCACCCAACATCTTGCTCCTGGGATATTTCAACTTAAGGCACCTAAAATGGAGGAATATAGCAAATAATATTGTTGCAGTAATAACACCAGGAGGCAGCTCTGATGAAAACTCACACTCACACGAGCTTTTAAATCTCTGCACAAAATTCAATTTAAACCAGCAAATAATAGAGCCTACTAGACTGGAGAATACACTAGACCTCATCTTCACTAACAATGATGATCTGATAAGAAATGTCGCCATATCAAAAACAATATACTCAGATCACAACATAATTGAGGTTCAGACATGTATGCGCGGAGCCCCAGACCGACATAATGAGATTAGTCACGAGGGAGCATTCACCAAATTCAACTTCAATAACAAAAACATAAAGTGGGAAAAAGTAAACCAAGTCCTAACCGATATAAGCTGGGAAGATATACTAAGCAACACAGACCCCAACTTATGCCTAGAACAGATTAACTCGGTGGCACTCGATGTATGCACAAGGCTTATTCCTCTAAGAAAAAGGAGGAGTAGATGTAAAATAGAAAGAGACAGGCGCTCCCTTTACAGGCGACGAAAAAGAATAACAGAGCGGCTAAAAGAGGTCAATATTTCTGAAATGCGTAGGGAGACACTGGTCAGAGAAATAGCAAGCATCGAACTTAAGCTAAAAGAATCCTTTAGGAGTCAGGAATCGCGGGAAGAACTAAAAGCCATAAATGAAATCGAAAGAAACCCAAAGTATTTCTTCTCCTATGCCAAATCAAAATCGAGAACAACGTCCAGTATTGGGCCCCTACTTAAAAAAGATGGGTCCTACACAGATGACAGCAAGGAAATGAGTGAGCTACTCAAGTTCCAATATGACTCAGTTTTTAGCAAGCCGCTAACCAGACTGAGAGTCGAAGATCAAAATGAATTTTTTATGAGAGAGCCACAAAATTTTATTAACACAAGCCTATCCGATGTTATCCTGACGCCAAATGACTTCGAACAGGCGATAAATGACATGCCCATGCACTCTGCCGCAGGGTCAGACTCATGGAACTCTGTGTTCATCAAGAACTGCAAGAAGCGAGCCTTTTCCATCCTATGGAGAGGGAGCATGGACACGGGGGTCGTCCCACAGTTACTAAAAACAACAGACATAGCCCCACTCCACAAAGGGGGCAGTAAAGCAACAGCAAAGAACTACAGACCAATAGCACTAACATCCCATATCATAAAAATCTTTGAAAGGGTCCTAAGAAGCAAGATCACCACCCATCTAGAAACCCATCAGTTACACAACCCAGGGCAACATGGGTTTAGAACAGGTCGCTCCTGTCTGTCTCAACTATTGGATCACTACGACAAGGTCCTAAATGCACTAGAAGACAAAAAGAATGCAGATGTAATATATACAGACTTTGCAAAAGCCTTCGACAAGTGTGACCATGGCGTAATAGCGCACAAAATGCGTGCTAAAGGAATAACAGGAAAAGTCGGTCGATGGATCTATAATTTCCTCACTAACAGAACACAGAGAGTAGTCGTCAACAGAGTAAAGTCCGAGGCAGCTACGGTGAAAAGCTCTGTTCCACAAGGCACAGTACTCGCTCCCATCTTGTTCCTCATCCTCATATCCGACATAGACAAGGATGTCAGCCACAGCACCGTGTCTTCCTTTGCAGATGACACCCGAATCTGCATGACAGTGTCTTCCATTGCAGACACTGCAAGGCTCCAGGCGGACATCAACCAAATCTTTCAGTGGGCTGCAGAAAACAATATGAAGTTCAACGATGAGAAATTTCAATTACTCAGATATGGTAAACATGAGGAAATTAAATCTTCATCAGAGTACAAAACAAATTCTGGCCACAAAATAGAGCGAAACACCAACGTCAAAGACATGGGAGTGATTATGTCGGAGGATCTCACCTTCAAGGACCATAACATTGTATCAATCGCATCTGCTAGAAAAATGACAGGATGGATAATGAGAACCTTCAAAACTAGGGAGGCCAAGCCCATGATGACACTCTTCAGGTCACTTGTTCTATCTAGGCTGGAATATTGCTGCACACTAACAGCACCTTTCAAGGCAGGTGAAATTGCCGACCTAGAAAATGTACAGAGAACTTTCACGGCGCGCATAACAGAGATAAAACACCTCAATTACTGGGAGCGCTTGAGGTTCCTAAACCTGTATTCCCTGGAACGCAGGAGGGAGAGATACATGATTATATACACCTGGAAAATCCTAGAGGGACTAGTACCGAACTTGCACACGAAAATCACTCACTACGAAAGCAAAAGACTTGGCAGACGATGCAACATCCCCCAATGAAAAGCAGGGGTGTCACTAGCACGTTAAGAGACCATACAATAAGTGTCAGGGGCCCGAGACTGTTCAACTGCCTCCCAGCACACATAAGGGGGATTACCAACAGACCCCTGGCAGTCTTCAAGCTGGCACTGGACAAGCACCTAAAGTCAGTTCCTGATCAGCCGGGCTGTGGCTCGTACGTTTGTTTGCGTGCAGCCAGCAGCAACAGCCTGGTTGATCAGGCTCTGATCCACCAGGAGGCCTGGTCACAGACCGGGCCGCGGGGGCGTTGACTTCCGGAACTCTCTCCAGGTAAACTCCAGGTAATTCATGTGTGTGTGTGTGTGTGTGTGCCTGTTTGTGTATATATATATATATATATATATATATATATATATATATATATATATATATATATATATATATATATTTAGGAGCGCTTGAGAGGAGTGTAGACCAAGTTTTTTCAGTGAAACATATAAGTGAACAGTATTTAGATAAGGGTAAAAAGGTTTTTGTGGCATTTGTGGATTTGGAAAAGGCGTATGACATTGTGTATAGGGACGCAATATGGCAGATGTTGCTAATGTATGGAATAGGAGGTAGGTTATTGAAAGCAGTGAAGAGTTTTTATGAGGAGAGTGATTCTCTAGTTAGAATATGTAGGAGAGAGGGAGATTATTTCTCAGTAAAAGTAGGCCTTAGACAAGGATGTGTGATGTCACCATGGTTGTTCAATATATTTATTGATGGGACTGAAAGAGAAGCGAATGTTCGGGTGTTGGCAAGAGGTGTGGGGTTAAAAGATAAAAAGTCTAACACAAACTGGGAGTTGTCACAGTTGCACTTTGCTGAAGACACTGTTTTTGAGAGATTCTGAAAAGAAGTTGCAGAGGCTGGTGGATGTGTTCAAGAAGAAAATTAAAAATGAATATAGGAGAGTGTAAGGCGATGAGGATAAAAAAAAATTAGGGACCCAATGAGGAGAACTGGTTAGATAAGTACACTTTCCTGAATGAAACAACATATAGCAATTGGTACTGAACTGTTAACAGGACGATGTCCAGCAATATTTCCCTGGACATCCCTTTGGGGTGCAGTTCCACTGTAACACAGTAACTGTGGATTAACAAGTTTGTTTTCATATAATTTGCCCCAAAGGAACGTATATCTCAGCATTTCATTATCATCTGAAATGCGTAATGATACTTACTTAGTTCTGGGTGAATCCCTCGCTTATCATGAGATCTATTGGTAAATTCCAGTTAAATCTCACTCCTCCCTATTAGCCTCAACTAACGTAATTAGGTGTGGGCACGGTTGGACTTACATTGTAACTAAACCCAATTTCCCTTGGTTTGTTGTAGGGGAAGTATGGCCCCAGTACTGATGTCTTGAGTAAGCTGCTACAGTGCGTAGTTATTTCCTCAATCGATGATAGAGTCACTTTGGTCAGTTTTTACGCGACAGGGTGATATCTACCTTAGTTCATAACACCTGAATGCATACTGCAACACTACGCATATCGGGATTATACCACAGATGACACACTTATGTTTCTTATTAACCTTAGTTTTCCTAGTGGAGAGTGACAATATTTCAGAGTTTACCACACAAAGTCAGTAATTGTGACGTGTACATGCTCTGATATTTGAATTTAACCTAGCTTGTCGCCCTGCCCAAGCGCCCACAAGTCACCCTCTGCACAAAGTACCTTAGTTCAGCTTTATATTTCTTCCTTACTACAGATTGCAACAGTATTCAATACATGAGGGTAAGTTTCCCGTTGTTTAACTATATATTAAAATTCATAATATTCCCAACTTGTAGGTATAGTGGGATGCAGAATTTCTATTAATTTTCCTGCTAAGGGTAAAAAGAGTAATTACTGTCATTTAACCTTCACTATATAGTTGATCAAGAACTCTAGCAAGGAGAGGAAGGTGTGCCTCATGATGCTATGGTACATACCTATGTTCCTCATAAATCTGTTTACCAGGAAGGTAAACCCTTCCTGGAGGGTTAAGTCCCTCAGAGTGCTGAAGGGGACTAAGAGGGCTGAGAGATTCCCCCTTTACTGCAGAAATTTCTCCACACTGGGTGGTGGGCGAAAGTTCGCCATAGGTGAACTATTCATCTCTTAACATTATTATTATTTTCTCACTCACCACCACTGTTGATTGTCTTTTCTTAACTTTAGTCTGTGGGGTTTCTAGAGAATCACTAAGTTTGTTTTCAACATTGTGTAATTCTAATTGCAGTAGTTTATCTATTATCCATTTAATCACTATAACTTTGCTCAAAACTTCAAATGTTCTGATGGCTTTATTTGCGTCACGATGTATGGTCACTGTTTTTCCAAGAGGCCATTGAGACCTTGGCCAGTCATTGTCAATCTTCATTATGTCATCTGGTCTTAAGGACGTATGATTTTCAGGAACACCAGCACCATAGAAGTGTTCTCCCTGTGAGGTGAAATAGTCTTCTCGCCAAATTCTCTCCCAACGTTCAATCATTTCATTAAGGTGTTTGAATTTACATCTGAATTGCTTAGGTTCGAGATAAGTAGGATCCTCCACGATTTCTTTATCATTCATGGGAGGAACTGGTTCGAGCATTCTGCCATGGAGTAAATGACATTGACTTCCAAATTGTCCAGATCATCGGTAACATAAGTTAGAGGTCTGTTGCTGACTACATTTTCTATTTCAGTTACGACTGTTCGAAATTCTTCTAAGTTGATTTGCTGACGATGAAGAATCTTTCTTAAACAACGTTTTATAACGCCTACCATTCTTTCATAAAATTCGCCTTGTCATGGTGCCTTGGGAGGAATATGTCTCTAACAACAACTACTTTGATTTGGCTTCTGTTGTACCTCTGGTTGATCAAAGATCATGCTCATATATGCAGCACCAGCATCAAAGTTCATTGTATTGTCTGAAATTATCAATCTGGGACACGTCCTTCTGGCTGCAAACCTTCTAAATAGTTTGATAAAGGTTTCTAGATGCACTGCTCTAGTCGTAGCACAGGTGAACAAACAGATGTACACCTTCATTGGAACTATGCCAACAGTTTTAGTTAAAATTATTGGTCCAGTGTAATCTACACCTGTCACCTCATATGGAGAGACATGACATACTCGCTCAGCGGGATATAGTGGTGGACCTGGTTACTGATATAATCACATATCAAAGTGACGACAAGTAATGCAGTCTCTTATTTGTTCTTTTAATTCTTTGTCGAGCTGGAGGTATCCAGCAGGATCGTCGTATGTGACGAAGTGTGTCAGTTACTCCACCATGTAACACTGTATGCGTTTATAATAATCAGTTATGTTAGCCAATGATTTTTGAGGATCAATATTATATATATTGTTTCACAAAGTAGTGAAGAATGCTTCCTCGACATCTTATAATCTTTTCCGTGTCGAGATAAAGTCCTAAAGAATTAATCATATTAGGTGTCTTTGGGGATTTTTCGTGTGTTTCCAGAAAATTGTACTCTGTAGAGAAGACATCTTGTGGTATTTGTATTAGCCAGTATTTGATGGGTTCAGCAAAATGAAAATTAGTCTTTATCCCTTTAATGAATTTGAAGACAAGAGCTGTAACTCTTAAGAATATACCCAAAAATGAATATCTAGATCAATCAATGAATATTTCTAGTGTGCCGGTTATATTTAAGCAGATTATTTCTGCTGTGTTCAAGCAAATTGTTTCTTCTCGCATAATGTGTGCTTTTTGCTGACGCCAGTTATTTCCAATAGAAGGCCAGTTCGATCCGTGGAGCCATAATTTATTACCCGCAAATTTCTTGAGTGAGACACCACATGTCAGCTGTATTCTCTTGTGTAGAGACGTGGAGAAAGAGAAAGTCTCTCTGCAGTTCTCTTATTTCTGCTACTCTATTTTGTGCAAAGACCAACTTACTCTTGCTATTTCGTAACAGCTGGAGAACAGCTTCATTATCACTCCAGATCACTGCTTTTTTTTTTTAATAGAGAGATGATCAAGCACTTTGTTGAGATTGACAGGTAATTTTGTACCGATGTAGAGTGCTGTCAATTCTAATTGTGGTACTGTTTTGACCTTCAGGGGTGTTACCCTGGCCTTTGAAGTAATTAGTAAACATCTTCAGCATTACTCATGTAAGCTACAGCGCCATAACCTCTGGTTGACGCATCACAGAACACATGTAATGTGTCCTTGTTTCCCTCTTGACCTATTTGTCTAGGGAATTTAGTTTTATTAAGTTTAATCTCCGTGGATATATCATTCCATGCCTGACTCATTTCTAGAGGCAAGTTCTCATCCAAACGTATTTTGAGCTTCCATGCATCTAGCACAGCATTTCACGTTTTATGGCGATTGGTGAGACAAGTCCTAGAGGATCAAAACATTGTGATACCTCTGACAGTAAACTACTTTTGGTGAGTCTACTGCATGATTTAATGTTCATTTCTTTAAGGCTCAAAGTGTCTTCCTGTGTGTTCCAGTTAAGTCCCAGCATGTTGTTGCAATCAAGAATTTCAGCTTCAGGGACATCTTGTTTGATACGTTCCCTTAATTGAATTGAATTAGTATTCCACATCCTTAGAGGCATATTTGCATCTGCCATATCTATGTTAGCTTCTCTGTATAAAGATTTCAAGTACTCCTCTTTATTCACAGTTCCTTGAAGATTGTCCACATAAAAACTTTTATTTAAGGGGACTTTGAAGGGACTTTCAGATTTCTTCAAAAGTGTATTTAGACCAGCTTCTAGCAAGAATGGAGAGGATGTTGCACCAAAGAAAACAGACTTGAAACAATATGTTGTCACAGGACTTTAAGAATCATGTTGATTTTCAGGTCACAAGAATCGACTATAAGCTCTATCTATTTCTCGTAGGCCTACTCTTAAGAAAGCTTTGGAAATATCAGCTATGTAGGCATATGGATTTGTGCGAAATTTCATAAGCACGTCTCCAAGCTTCTCAGTTAGTGAGAGTCCAGTCATCAGTCATTATGACTTGCTACATCTTCATTAGCACGTGCGCTGCAATTGTATACAACACGTAGTGGAGTGGTTTCAGAATTCTTTCTGACTCCGTCGTGTGGGAGATAATGAGCTTTTGTCTTCAACTTGTCTTTGATTACTTCCTCAATGAAGTTATTGTTCAACTGTTCTTGTATGATGTTATCATATACAGTCAGAAGCTCAGGATTCTTCCTGAGTTCGTGTATTTGTACCTCATTTGTCCGAAAGTCATGCGATAATTGCTGGGCAGATGTGGTGGATTTAATTTCCATTGTAGCCTAAACCATTACTGTCCATCTTCTTATCTGACAGTGTCCAAATACTGGATATAAGTCTGAGACTCTTGTGGGTTTGGTTTATTTACACAATCTAAATTCACCAACTTATCAACTGGTTCATTCATTTCTTTCAGTAATGATAATTTCTGTGGCCTCCAGATGTTTTAGCAAGTGAACAATATTTATACAAAACAGTGATAATAATCACTTCCAATTGGAATTAGTGTCTGTCTGTATGTCTGGATAGGGTAACTTGACCTTGACTGCCTTTAGAGCTGCAGCTTTTTCATTTAGTCCCCTGATCTGCACAGACTTAGGCAAATCATCTTCAGTGAATTT